>NC_050179.1:21213784-21236284 GCF_008315115.2 Sander lucioperca
GGCGAAAGACAGCTTTTTTGTGTTAGTTGAAAGAAAATACTTGACGTGTTGGCTACGTTGAACGTGTAACATGTGCGGAGCGTTGGCGAGCTGATGTGCTGCTGAATGGATCTGTTAACCATCTCCACCTGCAGCGCCACACGGTGGAGGACTGAGTCACAGCAACACGCGGTTCCTCTGGGACTCAACTTACTGTCAGCTGTTATCAGAGCTGTGTAACATCAACCTACTGTCAGCTGTTATCAGAGCTGTGGACCATCAACCTACTGTCAGCTGTTATCAGAGCTGTGTAACATCAACCTACTGTCAGCTGTTATCAGAGCTGTGTAACATCAACCTACTGTCAGCTGTTATCAGAGCTGTGTAACATCAACCTACTGTCAGCTGTTATCAGAGCTGTGTAACATCAACCTACTGTCAGCTGTTATCAGAGCTGTGTAACATCAACCTACTGTCAGCTGTTATCAGAGCTGTGTAACATCAACCTACTGTCAGCTGTTATCAGAGCTGTGTAACATTAACCTGTCAGCGACAATCCAGATTAGCGCCGCCTGCTGTTATGGAGACGTATTACGTCTCGTCTCTTCGGTGTGTTCTGAGGAACTTTTTGGACCAACTCGGGGAGACTGATCAGTCACACTGGCTTTACTGCCGACGGTCGGCCGTCTGGTTGGTGTGTAACGGCTATCTGGTCGGTGTGTAACGGCCGTCTGGTCGGTGTGTAAGCAGCTTTAGTCTTCCACACAGCTCAGGAAAACCCTGACTTCACTGTGAAGGTGTTGTGCCCGGCTGCCCATTAGAGGGATGAAAGCTGCTGGGACGTGGGAGTGGCGTTACGCCGTTTGTCGTCATAATCTGCTGTTAGTGAAGCAGGTGAGGCGAGTTCAGCCTGTCACACACACACACACACACTTAAGCCTCTTCATTAGCACGGGGAACTCACAGACCAATTAACAGACAGACCTGAGAGGAGACACTACAGGCAGACAGTCATAGAGTCATAGGGCTCTCATCTCCTATAACACAAGTCTTCTTTCAGACTGATGGAACCAAAACATGTATTTTACTAAACTCACGTTAAAGTTATCTTGCCTTCTGTAGAAGTTACGTTAGTAGAAGTTACTTTAGTATAAATGTAAAGCTCTTTTCTAGTCTTAACGACTACTCAAAGAGCTTTTCCATAGTACAGGAACCATTCACACACATTCAGAGACTGTGGCTGAGGCTGCTGTACAAGGAGCCAGCTGCTCATCAGATAAACACTCACACACATTTACACTCTGATGGAGCAGCATCGGGAGGGGGGGTCAGTGTCTGGCCCAAGGACACTTCAACGCGGAACTGTAGGGCCAGGGATCGAACCACCAACCTTCCAATTGGCAGGGAACCGCTCTACCACTGAGCCACAGCCGCCCCTCAATAAATAATAATATAATTTATAAGTTAACTTAATTTATAAAGTAACTTATAATATAAGTTACTTTGGTAGTAATTACTTTGGTAGTAGTTACATTAGTATAAGTTACTTTGGTAGTACATTAGTATAAGTCACGTTACCATTAGTAGAAGGTACTTGTCTTTAGTATAAGTTACTTTGGTAGTAGTTATTAGTATAAGTTACTTGTATTTTAGCCGAAAAGTGACGTCGCCCTTTAGATCAAGTTAAGATGCCTTGAACTTTGACGTTTTAGCATCCTTGCTAGCATCCTGCTCGATAACAGTAACGCTAAAGTAGGGTTAGCTTATGTTAGCTTATGCTAACGCTAGCCACCTGGCTCACAGCCTTGCTGGGTTAGGGTTAGCAGGCTTGTTCTGCTCCGAGTTTACACCTTAAGCCCGCAGATGTCCGTCTGACACCGAAATACACTTTAATCGTTATTTTAAAAACACCCGACACACAAATAACAGCATCAGCTAACGCTAGCCTGAGTGTTAGCTTTAGCCACAGATACACACAGATACCAGCTAACGCTAACCTGAGTGTTAGCTTTAGCCACATATACACATAGATATCAGCTAACGCTAGCCTGAGTGTTAGCTTTAGCCACAGATACACACATATATCAGCTAACGCTAGCCTGAGTGTTAGCTTTAGCCACAGATACACACAGATACCAGCATGAGCTAACGCTAACGCTAGCATGAGTGTTACCTTTAGCCAGTGCGACAGTCGAGTTCTCGGTGTCGATGGTGTACAGGATCCCTTCATAGCGGATCTCGGCCTTCGAGATCAGGCTGATCTTGCTGCCGAGGTACGGCGTCCCGCCGCTCATGGTGTCCGCTGCCAACCGGCGGTCCGCGCGCAGGGAACACGATGGAGCCGCGTGTCGCGTGCAGACAGAAGAAGGAGAGTCTTTCTGCTTTCTTTCCACCAACAAGCTCTCGTCACAGCTACAACATGGCTACCTCATCCTCCATCGGATGGCTGTGAGCGCGCGGGCTAACGGGAAGTTGTAGTATCGCGCGTTTACGCTCCGTCGTGAGATCTAGATCTGTGTGGGATAGAAGAGCAAACACACAACGGTGTGTGTGTGTGTGTGTGTGTGTGTGTGTGTGTGTGTGTGTGTGTGTGTGTGTGTGTGTGTGTGTGTGTGTGTGTGTGTGTGTCTGTCTGTCTGTCTGTCTGTGTGTGTGTGTGTGTGTGTGTGTGTGTCTATCTGTCTGTGTGTGTGTGTGTGTGTGTGTGTGTGTGTCTATCTGTCTGTGTGTGTGTGTGTGTGTGTGTGTTTGTGTGTGTCTGTCTGAGTGTGTGTCTGTGTGTGTGTGTCTATCTGTCTGTGTGTGTGTGTGTCTATCTGTCTGTGTGTATGTGTGTGTCTGTGTGTGTGTGTGTGTGTGTGTCTATCTGTGTGTGTGTGTGTGTGTGTGTGTGTGTGTGTGTGTAAGTGTGTCTATCTGTCTGTGTGTGTGTGTGTGTGTGTGTGTGTCTATCTGTCTGTGTGTGTGTGTGTGTGTGTGTCATCTAAACACATACAATCTGTTCACTTCACTTCAGCTGTATTTATAGTATCAAATCACAACAAGAGTTATCTTACAGATAGAGGAGGTCTAGACCATACTCTATAATTAACAGATAGAGGAGGTCTAGACCATACTCTATAATTAACAAATAGAGGAGGTCTAGACCACACTCTATAATTAACAAAGACCCAACAGTTCCTTTTAGGCCGGAACCTCGGGTGGTGAGGAAAACATCCTTTCTATATCTTTCTATTTCTATGCTCGAAAACAACTCGGATCCTCCGCGCATGCGTACATTCTAAAATACGATTTGCACAACGGTCCGATATCAAAGATGGCGGGAGCCTCCGACCCACTGGAGGACATGCTCTTCAATGAGGTGGATGAGAAAGCAGTTAGCGACTTAGTTGGCTCTCTGGAGTCTCAGCTCGGCGACAGAAAGGCTCCCGCCGCTTCTTATTCCGACGGGAAACGGGACGCAGCGCCAACGGTCGCCGGGCAGTTCTCAGGGAAAGTGCGCGAGCAAGTGGGGTCTGTGGAGCCGCAACAAGGGCATCCAAAAGCGGCATTACTGACCCAGGAACCCGGCGCTAACGTTTCTGAGCCGCTCTCCGGGAACCCCCTCACCTCTTCTACCTCCTCTGTCGCCGCCGGGGCCGTGATCACCGCCGGAGCGAGTCTACAAACAGTTGGAGTCGGAGCATCTCCAGTTATCTCCCCGGGAACTTTGCCCACTCAGCCCGGCGCTGCTAGCTTCCAACGGACGGCTGTTCTGGGCTCGAGCGTTCTGGCTCCGGGCTCGAGCGCGACGGAGGCGATCAGGACCTCTTCTCCCGGATTACAAAGTTTAAACGGCGGCGGCGCCGGCGCCGGGGCTGTAAAGTTGGGGGCCAACACGGTGATAAGTACTGTCAGTGCCGGGGGATCCACGATCATATCCTCCATGGCTTCACAGCCTAATAACTTCCCTCCTCAGTCCACAGCGGCGTCTCCCGCCGCCGGTACGCCGCAGAGGCTCCCCGGCCCGGTGAACGGAGTCGACCCTAAAGCTGCCCTCCCGGTGCCCCAGCACGGCGTCCCTTCCCCGGCAGCGCTGCCCCAGCAGGGCGTCCCTTCCCCGGCAGCCTCCAGCTCTCAGGTGCACATCCAACTAAACTTACCAAAGGTCTAGTCTAATGTATTGTAGTGGGTATACTGTACTGTATGTATATAGAGTGGGTATACTGTACTGTATGTATATGGGCCACAATGGGACTTTGGGGGGTGTCTGGGTGTCCTCCCCCAGGGAAGTTTTGAGCGTCAAAGACTTAATTTCCTGCATTTTGATTCACTTTTATGCACCAAGTCACAGCTGGAATACCTTTATTTAGCCTATGCAAAGAAAAGAAAAAACGCATGACAATTCAAAATATGTCAAAAATATAATAGAAAGTATGTTGTAGCATGTCATTTAGCATTTTTAAGTGGGTATATCCTGGAGCTTTTTTAGCGCGTATACCTCCTGTGTATACCTGCGTATACCTCCTGTGTATACTTGCGTATACCTCCTGTGTATACCTCCTGTGTATACTTGCGTATACCTCCTGTGTATACCTCCTGTGTATACTTGCGTATACCTCCTGTGTATACCTGCGTATACTTGCGTATACCTCCTGCGTATACCTCCTGTGTATACCTGCGTATACCTCCTGTGTATACCTCCTGTGTATACCTGCGTATACTTGCGTATACCTCCTTCGTATACCTCCTGTGTATACCTGCGTATACTTGCGTATTCCTCCTGTGTATACCTGCGTATACCTCCTGTGTATACCTCCTGTGTATACCTGCGTATACTTGCGTATACCTCCTGTGTATACCTCCTGTGTATACCTGCTTATACTTGCAAATACCTCCTGTGTATACCTGCGTATACTTGCGTATACCTCCTGTGTATACCTGCGTATACCTCCTGTGTATACCTGCGTATACTTGCGTATACCTCCTGTGTATACCTGCGTATACCTCCTGTGTATACCTCCTGTGTATACCTGCATGTCACATAGACTACACCACTGGTTTGGTGTTAACATTGGGGGGGTGGGGACACATTATAGGGTTCAACGTTACGTTTTTCTTTCACTTGTCCAAGTCATTTTTTACTGGCCCCTATTATACAAATAGTTTATTCAACAACAACAGAAAGTATGTCAGCTGGGGCCCAGCCAGCCTGGGACTCCCCAAACATCTTCGTTACGATTTTGGCTCCTAAAAACTATTTTTTTTTCGCATTACTTTTTGCAAGTAAACTCTGATTTTGTCCCGTGTTCTGAATGAGAAGTCTGAAGTCAGATTGTCAGTGATTTCCAGATCTGATTGTTAACCCTCCTGCTTTTTGAAAATGGGTCAAATTTTGACCCATTTTCAAAAAGTTTCTATATAAAAAATTTGGATTTCTTTCTCTAAATTGTCCTAAAAAAATATTGTGGATGGTTCCATACAACGCTCTTCACAAGGTAAATAAATGATCAGTTCAATACTTTCAATTAATTGGGGTATTTTATTAGATTTTATAGCATTTAAAAAAAATAATTGATATAAGGTTGAAAAAAGTGACAAAAATGCTTCAAAAACTTCAACAGAGACATCAGAAAAAGTGACAAAAAAGTCAGAAAAAGCTTCAAAAACGTAATAAGAACGCACCAAACGTAAAAAAAAAAGCAAAGACATCGAACAAAGTGACAAAAAGCTTTAAAAAAAGCTACCAAAGTGTTGAAAAAGACGACCAAAACATTTGAAAAAACAGGTTTTCATTTGGACCCAGAATGACAAAAAGCTGCGTGGTCGACGGGAAGACACGAGGCTGAAATATTGAATATCTGCTCTAGGGCTGCAACTAACGATTATTTTCATAGTTGACAACTAATCGATTAATCCATTCATCGTTGCACCTCTAATCTGCTCATAACAAGTTCTGATCTGACACTAGCTGCACGTTTTACTACGTGTAAGTACAGAGTACAGGGCTTAAAGTATTCTGGCGTGCGACCGTGAGGAAAAATAAATAAACTTGGAACTTGCATGCGGTTTAATATTTTCGAGTCAATTGATTTCACCTACCAATCATATGAGAGGAACCAGCTGTAACTAACGCAGGGCTAAAAGTACTCGGGCCTGGTGCCAGATTTCTGGCGTTTGACTATTTTAGAAAAATAAATACATTAAAAAGTCCACATAGGATCTGTTTAATGCGCTGGATTTAACCAATCATCGAACTTAACAAGTTCTAGCCAATCAGATTAGAGCAAAGTAGGGTGCGTTCTCTTAATACATCCATGGTGTGGTCTCCGTGGTAACGCGGCTAAAAAAAATGGAGGCAAAGTTTATCAAACTTGGAGCATGTAGATAGATACAGCTTTATTTGAGAAAGGAGTTAAAAACAAATGGCGCTGGGCATGAAGGGAGGAGACGGGGAGCCGTTGAGCGCGGTGTCTCAGACTGAGGGAGCCGGCTGCTTCTGCAGCTGTTGAAGGACGACGCTGCACGGCAGCAGCGGCTAGTCCCAGAGCTTCGGTCCGTGCACTCTGTCATACGAGTAAGTTACCGGCAACGACGGCTACCGCTCCCACTGCGACTGCTTTGGAATCAGCATGGCATTTATCTAAACATCATGGCCTTGTCCCAGAGTTAAGACGTCTAGCAAAAGCTAAACAATGCAACGTTTCTGATAAATGATAATGGCAACATGGACAAAATCATGAATGTACTCATTCGCTTTTTTTTAGTTGTTAAAAATTATGACATTTATTATTGTGTAATGTAGGATAGGATAGAAGGACTTTAACAGTTCTGGGTTGGTGCATACGGCGACCTTTACGTGTTTTCTGACCCTCACCTCTGTTCCTCAGACTGGGAGCAGCACGGCCGCCGTCACCCTAAAGCCAGCGGTGAACGGCGTGGGCCAGCCGGCGGTGGCGCTGGTCAGGCCGCCGGGCACCGTGGTGGCCTCCATCCAGCAGCAGAGGCCCGGGCTGGTGGCGAGCCCCAACAGAGCCGCTGCTCCTCAGCAGCTCGCTGTCAGGCCGCAGCAGCAGACCATCCAGCTACCACCAGGCTTCTCCATGCCTCCAGGTACACACACACACACACACACACACACACACACACACACACATACATACCATCCAGCTACCACCAGGCTTCTCCATGCCTCCAGGTACACACACACACACACACACACACACACACACTGACACACACTGAGACACAGACACAGAGACACACACACAGACAGACAGACAGACACACTGGGGTGGAACGGTACACTGAAGTCACGGTTCGGTTCATACCTCGGTTCAGACATCACGGTCCGGTACAATGGAGGGAAAAGCATAACAAAAATGCAGAAGGCAATTTTTTATTATTGTGCATGTCTCAGTCTGTCCCCTGAGCTAGCTGTCTCAGGCTGTACCACCTAGTGTCATCCAGTCTGTCCCTGAAGCGTATAAAGTAAGATGTAAACAATAAGTACTCCACATCATCTCCAGACTCCATCTGGAACTTGTTAACAAAATCAGACAATCAGCTATACAACTGAAAATACAGCATCTCTGTTCTCTGCAAAGACCAACTAAATCACCTGATTAATGCAACGTCATCCCGATGTCTCCCGGTCATTTATCACCGCAGAAAGCTGCTACCTGCCTGGCTAGTTAGCTGAAGCTAATAAAGTTAGCCTGAAGAAACGTCTGTCCCAACTAACGTTACGGTTCGGAGCCGCAACGCTGGAAACGTAATACTAATCTACAACAGCAGTCTCATCCACCACTCTCCTGCCTGTACTACTGGAACTGACTGGGAAACCCAAGTTCTCCCAAACTTGCGATCTTAAAGAGGCTGACGGGTCCTCTAACTCTTTCAACTGCATACGTAGGGGGAGCACGGCCACGTAGGGGGAGCACGGCCACGTAGGGGGAGCTGGGCCACGTAGGGGGAGCACGGCCACGTAGGGGGAGCACGGCCACGTAGGGGGAGCACGGCCACGTAGGGGGAGCTGGGCCACGTAGGGGGAGCACGGCCACGTAGGGGGAGCTGGGCCACGTAGGGGGAGCACGGCCACGTAGGGGGAGCTGGGCCACGTAGGGGGAGCTGGGCCATGTAGGGGGAGCACGGCCACGTAGGGGGAGCTGGGCCACGTAGGGGGAGCTGGGCCACGTAGGGGGAGCTGGGCCACGTAGGGGGAGCACGGCCACGTAGGGGGAGCTGGGCCACGTAGGGGGAGCACGGCCACGTAGGGGGAGCACGGCCACGTAGGGGGAGCTGGGCCACGTAGGGGGAGCTGGGCCACGTAGGGGGAGCACGGCCACGTAGGGGGAGCTGGGCCACGTAGGGGGAGCTCGGCTATGTAGGCGGCCTGCCAGAGCTTCTGAGCTAAGGGGCGGCTACAGATTAGGTGTCCCTAAAGAACCGCGTATCAGAACATAACTAGGTTTTTTTTCATGTTGGTTTTGAGCACTATGCATCCCCACTTGGTGTATTTATTGAGGATGTATCCTGTCCCAGGGATGGTTCTGGTCCGGACGGAGACGGGCCAGCTGGTGATGGTCCCCCAGCAGGTTCTGGCCCAGGCGCAGGCCAAGACGCAGCAGGCCCAGGCCCAGGCGCAGGCGCAGGCCAATCTCAGCCAGAGACCAGCAGCGCCAACGGCCGGGACCGCCATCCGGCTCACCACCGCCGCTACGGTATGTTACATCCTCTGTACGGCTGCCAAAACCGTGATTACGATTTCTGTTCCTAATGATCACAAACACAATGTTTACACTTTAGAAAGTTAGTTTTGCAGACTTCAGAAAGTTTGTTTTGTAGACTTTAGAAAGTTAGTTTTGTAGATTTTAGAAAGGTTGTTTTGCGGACTTTAGAAAGGTTGTTTCGTAGACTAGAAAGTTTTTGTAGACTTTAGAAAGTTTGTTTCATAGACTTTAGACTCTAGACTTAGTGCTCATTGTAAGGTTTCCCATGATGCTTTGCTGCTGCCTAACGTCGTCTTCTCTCCCTCCCTGTTGTGTGCAGGCTCCTCAAACAGTCCGCCTGGCCACCCCCGTTCAGACCAGAATGGTTCAGTCACCCTCCGCCACCGTACAGGTCTGCTTCCTGTTTCTCACTTTTATAAACAGATTGTAATGGGAACGAGATGTGTAACAACGCAGTATTTAATCTAATACATATTTACTTCATTGTGTAATAACACCTAGGTTATGTAATGATCTTGTTGCAGCCCTAGAAATGAAAAACACTGTTGGCCCAAAAGAAACTCACCCACAGAGAGCATCTGATTAATAAATAACGGCGGTAAGATGTGAAGTGAAATGTGTTTGTGTTCCCAGAAGGCTCTCTCGGTCGCGCCGGGCGGAGCCGCGGTGTCGGTAAAGATGACCCCCCAGAAGGCTCAGACGGTGATCACCGCGGGGGGGACGCCGGTGGCCAAACCTGCCGGCGTCCCATCCGCCCCGCTGACCAGCACCACGCCCGCCCCCCAGCCCACGACGCCCGCCAGAGTCACCGTGGTGTCGCAGGTCAGTTCCCGCTCTACTTCCTGACTCTGAGGCTGCGTTTGGTCCACACAAGACCAGAACCTCCGTTTAGGTTCCTTTTCACACCGCTGTTTGCTATGCTCCCAATCAGCTGACGAGTTGGTGAAACCAACCAAAAACACAAGTCATGTGACAACATTCAGATCATTGGCCAGATGAGTCTTAGCGCATTTCCTTTAGACTTTAGAAAGTTTTAGAAAGTTAGTTTCGTAGACTTTAGAAAGTTAGTTTTGCAGACTTTAGAAAGTTAGTTTTGTGGACTTTAGAAAGTTAGTTTTGTAGACTTTAGAAAGTTAGTTTTGTAGACTTTAGAAAGTTAGTTTTTAGACTTTAGAAAGTTAGTTTTGTAGACTTTAGAAAGTTAGTTTTGTAGACTTTAGAAAGTTAGTTTTGTAGACTTTAGAAAGTTAGTTTTGTATACTTTAGAAAGTTAGTTTTGTAGACTTTAGAAAGTTAGTTTTGTATACTTTAGAAAGTTAGTTTTGTATACTTTAGAAAGTTAGTTTTGTAGACTTTAGAAAGTTAGTTTTGTAGACTTTAGAAAGTTAGTTTTGTATACTTTAGAAAGTTAGTTTTGTAGACTTTAGAAAGTTAGTTTTGCAGACTTTAGAAAGTTAGTTTTTCTGGACTTTAGAAAGTTTGTTTTGTAGACTTTAGAAAGTTTGTTTTGCAGACTTTAGAAAGTTTGTTTCGTAGACTTTAGAAAGTTAGTTTTGCAGACTTTAGAAAGTTAGTTTTTCTGGACTTTAGAAAGTTTGTTTCGTAGACTTTAGAAAGTTAGTTTTGCAGACTTTAGAAAGTTTTGCAGACTTTAGAAAGTTAGTTTCGTAGACTTTAGAAAGTTTGTTTTGTAGACTTTAGAAAGTTTTGCAGACTTTAGAAAGTTAGTTTTGTAGACTTTAGAAAGTTAGTTTTGCAGACTTTAGAAAGTTAGTTTTGCAGACTTTAGAAAGTTAGTTTCGTAGACTTTAGAAAGTTAGTTTTGCAGACTTTAGAAAGTTTGTTTCGTAGACTTTAGAAAGTTAGTTTTGCAGACTTTAGAAAGTTTGTTTTGCAGACTTTATGAAGTTAGTTTTGCAGACTTTAGAAAGTTAGTTTTGCAGACTTTATGAAGTTAGTTTTGTAGACTTTAGAAAGTTAGTTTTGCAGACTTTAGAAAGTTAGTTTTGCAGACTTTATGAAGTTAGTTTTGTAGACTTTAGAAAGTTAGTTTTGCAGACTTTATGAAGTTAGTTTTGTAGACTTTAGAAAGTTAGTTTTGCAGACTTTAGAAAGTTAGTTTTGCAGACTTTATGAAGTTAGTTTTGTAGACTTTAGAAAGTTAGTTTTGCAGACTTTAGAAAGTTAGTTTTGCAGACTTTAGAAAGTTTGTTTTGCAGACTTTATGAAGTTAGTTTTGCAGACTTTAGAAAGTTAGTTTTGCAGACTTTAGAAAGTTAGTTTTGCAGACTTTATGAAGTTAGTTTTGTAGACTTTAGAAAGTTAGTTTTGCAGACTTTAGAAAGTTAGTTTTGTAGACTTTAGAAAGTTAGTTTTGCAGACTTTAGAAAGTTAGTTTTGCAGACTTTAGAAAGTTAGTTTTGTAGACTTTAGAAAGTTAGTTTTGTAGACTTTAGAAAGTTAGTTTTGTAGACTTTAGAAAGTTAGTTTTGCAGACTTTAGAAAGTTAGTTTTGTAGACTTTAGAAAGTTAGTTTTGCAGACTTTATGAAGTTAGTTTTGTAGACTTTAGAAAGTTAGTTTTGTAGACTTTAGAAAGTTAGTTTTGCAGACTTTAGAAAGTTAGTTTTGTAGACTTTAGAAAGTTAGTTTTGCAGACTTTAGAAAGTTAGTTTTGTAGACTTTAGAAAGTTTTTGTGGATTTTATGAAGTTAGTTTCGTAGACTTTAGAAAGTTTGTTTTGCAGACTTTAGAAAGTTAGTTTTGTAGACTTTAGAAAGTTAGTTTTGCAGACTTTATGAAGTTAGTTTCGTAGACTTTAGAAAGTTAGTTTTGTAGACTTTAGAAAGTTTTTGTGGATTTTATGAAGTTAGTTTCGTAGACTTTAGAAAGTTTGTTTTGCAGACTTTATGAAGTTAGTTTCGTAGACTTTAGAAAGTTTGTTTTGCGGACTTTAGAAAGTTGGTTTTGCAGACTTTAGAAAGTTGGTTTTGCAGACTTTAGAAAGTTGGTTTTGCAGACTTTAGAAGGTCTAAATTAAATGCGTTAAAGACACAACTGGCTCTTCAATTGGTCAGTATCAATTTGCTGAACGATGTGAAGACTTGGCGGTCTGTGGCTGCTGGTTACACCGTTCACACTTTCTACTGGACCAGTGTCAGAGATTGTTGTTCCCATCAGTCACTTACACACAGAAACACGGGAACATAGAGTCCTGGTTGGGGAAACCGGTAGTAACCCGATAGCACTCGTTTTCGCGGCTCATTGTGAAAGCCCCATTAGAGTAATCGGATACTCGTGCTGACTCGTCATCAGTTTTTCTCTCGTGTCGACAGGAAATGCAGGAAAACATCAACAAGTGTAAGAACTTGAAACTTTTTTAAATGCCTTTTTTAACTTTTTTATTTCACGCTTGTTTTGACGCTTTTGTGGCGCTTTTTAAATGCCTATTTTGACGGGTTTTGACACTATTTTGTTGCTTTTATGACATTTTTTGGCGTTCTTTTTTTAAAACTTTTTTAAATCATTATTTAGACGCTTTTAAAGGTCTTTTGGCACATTTTGACTCCTGTTTTTAAACACTTTTTAAAATGTTTTTTCTTTGATTTTTAGGAGATGCAGGAAAACGTGAAGAAGTGTAAGAACTTCCTGGCCACTCTGATCAAGCTGGCGTCGCACAACTCTCCCTCCCCGGATACCTCCAAGAATGTCAAGGCCCTGGTGCAGGACCTGCTGGTACGTTATCACATTCATCATCATGTATTCATCGTCATGTATTCATCATCAGGTAGTCATCATCAGGTAGTCATCATGTATTCATCATCAGGTAGTCATCATCATGTTTTACGTTAAGCTTGCTCTGTGCTGTAGCGTCGTCTCATCAGGGTTCAGCTTTACGTGGTGTTCTGTTGGGAGAATATGTTTGTTGTCATTAAAGACAGTGTTTCCCCTGAGTTGGTGGAAGAGGTGTGTGTGTGTGTGTGTGTGTGTGTGTGTCTGTGTGTATGTGTGTGTGTGTGTGTGTGTGTGTGTGTGTGTAATATATCTGTGTGTTGTGTGTTCAGGATGCAAAGATTGAGCCGGAGGAGTTCACCACTCGGCTGCAGGCTGAGTTGAAGTCCTCCCCACAGCCCTACCTCATCCCCTTCCTCAAGGTAATACTCACATACTACTAGTACTATACTACCTCATCCCCTTCCTCAAGGTAATACTCACATACTCCTCTTACTAGTACTATATATATATATATATATATATATATATATATATATATATATATATATATATATATATATATAATATATACCCAGTGAGGGGAAAAACATACTTGATCCCCTGCTGATTTTGTACGTTTGCCCACTGACGAAGAAATGATCAGTCTATAATTTGGTAAAATGGTAGGGTCATTTGAACAGTGAGATGCATGTCAAACACATTATGAATTGATTTGCATTTTAATGAGGGAAATAAGTAGTGGACCCCTCTGAGGAACATGACTTAGTACTTGGTGGCCAAACCCTTGTTGGCAATCCCAGAGGTCAGAGGTTTGCAGCCATCTCCGGAGGGATTCTGTCCCGCTGCTGTTTCCAGATGTTCTCCAAGTCATTACGGTTTCAAGGCTGACGTTTGGCAACTCGAACCTTCAGCTCCCTCCCCAGAGTCTCTATGGGATCAAGGTCTGGAGACTGGCTCGGCCACTCCAGGACCTTAATGTGCTTCTTCTTGAGCCTCTCCTTTGTTGCCTTGGCCGTGTGTTTTGGGTCATTGTCATGTTGGAATACCCATCCACGACCCATTTTCAATGCCCTGGCTGAGGGAAGGAGGTTCTCACCTAGGGTTGGGCATCGTTTGGATTTTAACAATTGTGATTCTTCCTTCTGATTCCGGTTCTCATCGATTCTGATTCCGATTCTTTGAGGGTGGAGTTGAAACGGGTCACGTGCTTATTTCACAAATAAGAGGAAAGTTGTATTTTGATTCAATGGAGGGTTGCAGTCTTACAGCTTTTTCAACGTCAAATAAAGCCGGACTAGAGCGCTGCTTACTGAGCTCCAAGGCTGCAACACAACAAGAGCCTGGTTGCTACGGAAACCAAAACTTGCGCATGTTAAATTTGGAACCCATGATCAGATTTGAAACCAAATCCTCCAAACAATTCCAATAAAGAAACGATTCCACTGGAATTGTAGTTTTTGAAACGATTCCAAGTAGGAATCGGTTCTCGATGCCCAATCCTATTCTCACCCAAGATTTGGCGGTACATGACCCCGTCCATCGTCCCTTTGATGCGGTGAAGTTGTCCTGTCCCCTTAGCAGAAAAACACCCCCAAAACATAATGTTTCCACCTCCATGTTTGACGATGGGGAGGGTGTTATTGGGGTCATAGGCAGCATTCGTCCTCCTCCAAACCCAGCGAGTTGAGTTGATGCCAAAGAGCTTGATTTTGGTCTCATCTGACCACACCACTGTCACCCAGTTGTCCTCTGAACCATTCAGATGTTCATCGGCAAACCTCAGACGGGCCTGTACCTGTGCTTTCTGGAGCAGGGGGACCTTGCGGGCGCTGCAGGATTTCAGCCCTTCACGGCGTAGTGTGTTACCGATGGTTTTCTTGGTGACTATGGTCCCAGCTGCCTTGAGATCATTGACAAGATCCTCCCGTGTAGTTCTGGGCTGATTCCTCACCGTTCTCATGATCATTGCAACTCCACGAGGTGAGATCGTGCATGGAGCCCCAGACCAAGGGAGCTTGACAGTTCTTTTGTGTTTCTTCCATCTGCGAATAATCGCACCAACTGTTGTCACCTTCTCACCAAGCTGCTGGGCGATGGTCTTGTAGCCCATTCCAGCCTTGTGTAGGTCTACGGTCTTTTCCCTGACATCCTTGGACAGCTCTTTGGTCTTGGCCATGGTGGAGAGGTTGGAATCTGATTGATGGCTTCTGTGGACAGGTGTTTGTTACCTGTAGGAAAGACACCTGGGAGCCAGAAATCTTTCTGATTGAGAGGAGTCAAATACTTATTTCCCTCATTAAAATGCAAATCAATTCATAACTTGTTTGACATATATATATATATATATATATATATATATATATATATATATACATCTTTTTGTTGCCTTTTGTTGTTGTTTTTTAAAAACCTTTTGTCACTTTTTACAGTGTTTCTTGAACTTTCTTTTAAGCACTTTTGCCGTTTATTCTGAACTTTGTCACTTTAACGGGTTTTTAACCTTTGTCAGAAGTTGTAGTCGCCTTTGTTGACATTTTTGCTGTTTTTTTTTTTAACCTTTGTGCTTTTTTCTGTGTTTTCTGTGATTCTCTTTTGGCACTTTATTCAACGTTTTCTTGACTTTTTTAGTCTGTGTGACGTCTCTCTGCAGCTCCGATGTCTGTGTGTTTGGTACTGGGATGTAACGTTCACCATTACAAACATACGACAAACTGAGACTGACAAACATCAGATGTGTAATTCATGGCCAGAGATGGGAAGTAACAAAGTACAAATACTTCATTACTCAAGTAGATTTTTCCATTCTTCCACGTCCACTGAAGTTTCTCAGCCTGACCTCCAGGAACGTGTGGGTGCTCCAGGTAGCTTGTCATTCACAAGGCTACTTTTACTTTTATACTTTAAGTACATTTCCAAGCCTGTACTTTGTTACTTTTACTTGAGTAAAGAAGTTAAATCAGTACTTAACACAAGTTTCTGTACTTCTACTTGAGTATGGGAAGTGAGTACCTTTGCCATATCTGGTCATGACTCAATTCAAACAGGATCTAAACATTCTCCGTCTCTCCCCGTTCACTACGGGACACATATTTACTAAAATAAAGTCCCACGCTGGACACAGGAAGGGGCGGGACTTATATATTTCTGTATGTACTGTATATATTTGTAGTTTAACTTCACTAATCCTACCTTTGCTGTTTCTCCTCAGAAAAGCCTCACTTCTTTCTGCTGTTTTTGACCCCTTCTTCAAAGTTTTCAGCATTTGTTTCTGACATCTTTGTCCCTTTTGACCCCTCCTTTTATCACCGTTTTAATGTTTTTTCACCACCTTTTTTAAGAGTGGAAGTCGGTTCACTACGGGACACATCATTACTGAAACAAAGTCCCATGGTGGTCACAGGAAGGGGCGGGACTTCCCCTCTGTATGTAGCTTAACGTGTGGACGTGTTGTTTCTCCTCAGAAAAGCCTCCCGACCCTTCGCCAGTCTCTGCTCAGCAACCAGCAGTCTCTGGTGACACCCAGCACGTCGGCCCCGCCCCCCCCCGCTGCCGCCATCGCCACCGCCATCCGGCCACGGCTGCCCGTCAGCCCGGCCAGCAGCGCCGTCAGGATG
Organism: Sander lucioperca; assembly: GCF_008315115.2. Taxonomy (NCBI): domain Eukaryota; kingdom Metazoa; phylum Chordata; class Actinopteri; order Perciformes; family Percidae; genus Sander; species Sander lucioperca. The sequence goes on from NC_050179.1 coordinate 21,229,823, forward strand.
GCCGCTCCGCTCGCCAACACTCTGGTAACCTCACATCCTCTACGTCTTCTGGCTCACTCAGACACTACTATGATGTTACAGGAGCTCTGACACACACACACACACACACACACACACACGCACAGAGAGACACACACACACACACACACACACAGAGAGACACACACACACACACACACACACACACACACGCACAGAGAGACACACACACACACACGCACAGAGAGACACACACACACACACACACGCACAGAGAGACACACACACACACACACACACACACACACACGCACAGAGAGACACACACACACACACGCACAGAGAGACACACACACACACACACACAGAGAGACACACACACACACACACACACACACACACACACACACACAGAGAGACACACACACACACACACGCACAGAGACACACACACACACACACACACACAGAGAGACACACACACACACACACACGCACAGAGAGACACACACACACACGCACAGAGAGACACACACACACACGCACAGAGAGACACACACACACACAGAGAGACACACACACACACACAGAGAGAGACACACACACACACACACACACAGTCACGCACACACACAGAGACACGCACACACACAGAGACACACACACACACACACACACACACAGAGACACACACACACACACACACAGAGACACACACACACACAGACACTATATAACATATATATATATACTCCCTGAAACATGAATACATAAATGTCTAGAAGAGAAATGTGAACTTTGGATAAAGCCAGGCTCAAACTTTCTCTGTTTCTTTGCTTTCCACCTTTCTTTTCTCCGTTCCTTTCCTCCTCTTGTTTCCTTTCCCCTTATGATGCTATTTTAGGGTTATTGTAACGTGATTGTAACGTGATTGTAACGTGATTGTAACGTGATTGTAACATGTTTGTTGTGTGTGTTCAGGCTGTAAACCGAGGAGTCCAGCCGGTTCAGACTCGTTCTCCGGTCGTCTTCAGTCAGACTCTCAGACCTCAGGGTGAGTCTCTCCACTACACACACACACACACACACACACACACACACACACACACAGACACACACACACACACACACACACACACACACACAGACACACACACACACACACACACACACACACACAGAGACACACTGACACTCTGTGTGTGTGTGTGTCTGTGTGTGTGTGTGTCTGTGTGTGTGTGTGTGTCTGTGTGTGTGTGCTGTACCCATTACCACTTTTTGAGCTCCAAAGCTTCGGTACTTATTGGAAGCTTCAGTGGCAACAGCAGCGGGGAAACCAAAATGTTCGACTGCACCTGAAGGCAGCTTCATTTCATGGAGGAAGACAGGAAGAAAGGAGATGAAGCAAGAGATGGAGCGACTGCTTTGTTGTTGCAGGAAACAGTCGCCTGTTGCTACACAACCTCCCCGTCGTTCAGTGCTTGGGTTTCCTTCTTTCCCTTCAGACTGTTTAAAACTTGTTTGCAGCAGCGATAAAGGCAGACATGTTTCCTGTTAGAGAGGTTACACACCAACCTGACGGCCGTTACACACCGACCTGACGGCCGTTACACACCGACCTGACGGCCGTTACACACCGACCTGACGGCCGTTACACACCGACCTGACGGCCGTTACACACCGACCTGACGGCCGTTACACACCGACCTGACGGCCGTTACACACCGACCTGACGGCCGTTACACACCGACCTGACGGCCGACCGTCGGCAGTAAAGCCAGTCGGACTGATCAGTCTCCACGAGGTCCAAAAAATACCTCAAAACACACTGAGGAGACGCCGACTTGAGCGTACGCTCTGCGCGTGCACAAAACGTAATACGTCTCCATAGCAGCAGGCGCCGCTAATCTGTATTGTTTCCCAGAAAATGAAAACTGGCAGCTAATTGGACGAACGCGTCACGTGGTTCTTTTTTCTCCAGAAATTCACAGCCAGACTGTCATGGCGGCTCGTTCAGAATACGATCTCATATTGGACTAAAATAGTTCACCGAAACGTGTTTCTGAAAACATTTGAAGAGAGAAATAGGCCGTGCAGTTGCTGAATCTGTCTTCATTTCAGATCAACAAAGGTCAGTTTAAAAGATTTTACTCAGATTTTGAGAGACTCTAGTCACGCCCGCCATTTCCTGGTGAGTCCTGACGGTCCTGTCTCTGAATGAACATGTCAAGTCGGCCAAAATGAAGGCCGACGGCTCCTCCAACGGACGACGGCACGGACAGACTCGAGTCACTGACCTCACCAGACTGTCTGACGGCCGATAATCGGCTCGGTGCATCAGGGCCCCCACTGTAACGGTACGGGACTCTGAGAGCCGCTGGTTACCGTTGACAGGTTGCCGTCTGGCTGCTTTTCTCCAAAAGTTGATCCAACGTAACGTTTTGCTGCTGGGATCCATAACTAACGGAAAGCCTTCTTTCTCTCCACCGTGTGTGTTCTCTTCCTGTCGGTGACGTCACATGTTTTCTCCGCAGGGACTCTCATGAGTCGACCCATGACGATAATCAGCAGAGGTCTGGTGACGCCGGCAGCTACGGCCAATCAGAGGAAGCTGAGCGACCCGGGGGGCGGGACCTTCAGGTGACGTGTTTACTCATCAACAGGTTCAGTAGTTTATCACATTAGTTAGTCACTGAGTGCTTCACAGGAGTAAAACTGTTAAAAAATAAGACCCGAAAGCAGCAAAAGAAGAATAAAGTAACAGAAATAACATAAATGATTGGTCAGTCATCCTGTGGCGTGTAGATGGACCTTTAACATATTAAATGTGATAACTTAAACTGAATAAAAAACACTTGGACGGTCCCAGCCGAGAGCAGTCAGCGGTGTAGTTCAGACATCAGCCAGCAGAGGGCGCCACGGTAACACAAGCTTCTCCTCCCCTAACATCACCACTGAAACCTCCCCGTTAAATACATTCAGACCTCTCCGTAGTTACAGGTGCACTGTTCAGCATGAGTCTACACACCCATGCTGAAGTTGACTAAAAAGAGGAATAAAAAAAATCATCTTTTAATTAAAACAATGAGGAAAAATCCAACCTTTAAGGACACCAATTATCTTTGTGAATGAATAATGTATCGTAAATAAATAAATGTTCTTCCTTAAAATACAGGGGGCATAAGTCAGTACACCCCTATGTTAAATTCCCATAGAGGCAGGCAGACTTTTATTTTGAAAGGCCAGTTATTACATGGATCCAGGATACTATGCATCCTGATAAAGTTCCCTTGGTCCCCACATCATCACATACCCTTCACCATACCCCCACATCATCACATACCCTTCATCATACCCCACATCATCACATACCCTTCACCATACCCCCACATCATCACATACCCTTCACCATACCCCCACATCATCACATACCCTTCACCATACCCCCACATCATCACATACCCTTCACCATACCCCCACATCATCACATACCCTTCACCATACCCCACATCATCACATACCCTTCACCATACCCCACATCATCACATACCCTTCACCATACCCCACATCATCACATACCCTTCACCATACCCCCACAAGGGGATTTTTCCTAATTTTTTAAATTAAGGCATTAAGATCAATTTCCAAAAGATGATTTTTTTTATTCCTCTTTTTAGTCATCTTTATCATGGGTTCCTAAACTCATGAGCAGCACTGTATGGATCCTTGTCTTTTCTTTAAATTATACTTCACATGGGCGACCGGTAAGCTCAGTTGGTAGAGCGTGCGCCCATATATAGAGGTTCACTCCTTGACACATCGGCCGCAGGTTTGACTCCGACCTGCGGCCCTTTGCTGCATGTCATTCCCCCCCCTCATGTCTTCAGCTGTCCTGTCAAATAAAGGCCTAAAAATGCCCAAAAAATAATCTTAAAGAAAATATATATATTTTTATATTTCAGTATGTTTATCAACCGACGAGGGAAGAGGCATTAAAAAGGCTTTAGATATATTAAAGGAAATAAACAGGACACATTACAGTCACAGTTCCAAATAATTAATAAAGACGCAGAAAGGAAAGTTTGAAGTCTTGTTTTAAAAGAAGAGTCTGAGCGTGAGAAGTGAAACTATATTTGATGTTTGTTCATCACCGTGATCTCTGTCTTCATATTTCATATGATTAGACAGCAGGTCTGCAGACCTGAGACCTTCTCTCTGACTGGTCTGTCTCCTGTCCCCTCTGTCCTTCTCAGAGATGACGACGACATCAACGACGTGGCGTCCATGGCCGGCGTCAACCTCAACGAGGAAAACGCCCGTATCCTAGCGACCAGCTCGGAGCTGGTGGGGACAAAGATCCGCTCGTGTAAAGACGAAGCCTTCCTGCCCCCCGGGCTGCTGCATCGCCGCATCATGGACACTGGTACTGTCCTCTGTCCCCTATCTACTGTCCTCTGTCCCTATCTACTGTCCTCTGTCCTCTATCTACTGTCCTCTGTCCCTATCTACTGTCCTCTGTCCCTATCTACTGTCCTCTGTCCCTATCTACTGTCCTCTGTCCCTATCTACTGTCCTCTGTCCTCTATCTACTGTCCTCTGTCCCCTATCTACTGTCCTCTGTCCCTATCTACTGTCTTCTGTCCCCATCTACTGTCCTCTGTCCCCATCTACTGTCCTCTGTCCCCATCTACTGTCCTCTGTCCCTATCTACTGTCCTCTGTCCCTATCTACTGTCCTCTGTCCTCTATCTACTGTCCTCTGTCCCTATCTACTGTCCTCTGTCCCTATCTACTGTCCTCTGTCCTCTATCTACTGTCCTCTGTCCCCTATCTACTGTCCTCTGTCCCCTATCTACTGTCCTCTGTCCCTATCTACTGTCCTCTGTCCTCTATCTACTGTCCTCTGTCCCTATCTACTGTCCTCTGTCCCTATCTACTGTCCTCTGTCCCTATCTACTGTCCTCTGTCCTCTATCTACTGTCCTCTGTCCCCTATCTACTGTCCTCTGTCCCTATCTACTGTCTTCTGTCCCCATCTACTGTCCTCTGTCCCCATCTACTGTCCTCTGTCCCCATCTACTGTCCTCTGTCCCTATCTACTGTCCTCTGTCCCTATCTACTGTCCTCTGTCCTCTATCTACTGTCCTCTGTCCCTATCTACTGTCCTCTGTCCCTATCTACTGTCCTCTGTCCTCTATCTACTGTCCTCTGTCCCCTATCTACTGTCTTCTGTCCCCATCTACTGTCCTCTGTCCCCATCTACTGTCCTCTGTCCCCATCTACTGTCCTCTGTCCCTATCTACTGTCCTCTGTCCCCATCTACTGTCCTCTGTCCCCATCTACTGTCCTCTGTCCCCATCTACTGTCCTCTGTCCCTATCTACTGTCCTCTGTCCCCATCTACTGTCCTCTGTCCCCATCTACTGTCCTCTGTCCCTATCTACTGTCTTCTGTCCCCATCTACTGTCCTCTGTCCCCTATCTACTGTCCTCTGTCCCTATCTACTGTCCTCTGTCCCCATCTACTGTCCTCTGTCCCCTATCTACTGTCCTCTGTCCCTATCTACTGTCCTCTGTCCCCATCTACTGTCCTCTGTCCCTATCTACTGTCCTCTGTCCCCATCTACTGTCCTCTGTCCCCATCTACTGTCCTCTGTCCCTATCTACTGTCCTCTGTCCCCATCTACTGTCCTCTGTCCCCTATCTACTGTCCTCTGTCCCTATCTACTGTCCTCTGTCCCCATCTACTGTCCTCTGTCCCTATCTACTGTCTTCTGTCCCCATCTACTGTCCTCTGTCCCCATCTACTGTCCTCTGTCCCCATCTACTGTCCTCTGTCCCTATCTACTGTCCTCTGTCCCCATCTACTGTCCTCTGTCCCTATCTACTGTCCTCTGTCCTCTATCTACTGTCCTCTGTCCCTATCTACTGTCCTCTGTCCCCATCTACTGTCCTCTGTCCCTATCTACTGTCCTCTGTCCCCATCTACTGTCCTCTGTCCCTATCTACTGTCCTCTGTCCTCTATCTACTGTCCTCTGTCCTCTATCTACTGTCCTCTGTCCCTATCTACTGTCCTCTGTCCTCTATCTACTGTCCTCTGTCCCCATCTACTGTCCTCTGTGTTCTATCTACTGTCCTCTGTCCTCTATCTACTGTCCTCTGTCCCTATCTACTGTCCTCTGTCTACTGTCCTCTGTCCTCTATCTACTGTCCTCTGTCCTCTATCTACTGTCCTCTGTCCCTATCTACTGTCCTCTGTCTACTGTCCTCTGTCCTCTATCTACTGTCCTCTGTCCTCTATCTACTGTCCTCTGTCCCTATCTACTGTATCTACTGTCCTCTGTCCCCTATCTACTATCCTCTGTCCTCTATCTACTGTCCTCTATCTACTGTCCTCTGTCCTCTGTCTACTGTATCTACTGTCCTCTGTCCTGTATCTACTGTCCTCTGTCCCCTATCTACTGTCCTCTGTCCCCTATCTACTGT
>NC_050179.1:21246284-21251284 GCF_008315115.2 Sander lucioperca
AGACTGAACACACACACACCTGAGATATACACACACACCTGAGACATACAGACACACCTGAGACTGAACACAGACACACCTGAGACATACACACACCTGAGACTGAACACACACCTGAGACATACACACACACCTGAGACATACACACACACCTGAGACTGAACACAGACACACCTGAGACATACACACACCTGAGACTGAACACACACCTGAGATATACACACACACCTGAGACTGAACACAGACACACCTGAGACATACACACACCTGAGACTGAACACACACCTGAGACATACACACACACCTGAGACATACACACACACCTGAGACTGAACACAGACACACCTGAGACATACACACACCTGAGACTGAACACACACCTGAGATATACACACACACCTGAGACTGAACACAGACACACCTGAGACATACACACACCTGAGACATACACACACCTGAGACTGAACACACACACACACACACACACACACACACACACACCTCTGAGACTGAATAAAGACACACCTGAGACATACAGACATTGGGTGGCAGTAGCTCAGTCCGTAGGGACTTGGGTTGGGAACCGGAGGGTCGCTGGTTCAAGTCCCAGTACGGACCAAAGTACAGAGTGTGGATTGGTAGCTGGAGAGATGCCAGTTCACCTCCTGGGCACTGCCAGGTGCTCTTGAGCAAGGCACCGTACCCCCCCAACCGCTCAGGGTGCTGGTCCAGCACTGGCAGCCCCCCCCACTCTGACATCTCTCCATTAGAGCATGAATAGGTCCTGAGCATGTGTGTGTATTTCAGGGCTGTGTGTAGTGATTTCTAACAAACAGAGTGTAAATTGTAATTTCCCCACTGGGGATCAATAAACAGTATAAATTATTATTAAAATTATTATTATTATACAGACACACATGAGACAGACACACCTGAGACTGAATACAGACACACCTGAGACATACACACACCTGAGACATACACACACCTGAGACACATACACACACCTGAGAAATACTGACACACCTGAGACATACATACACACCTGAGACATACATACACACCTGAGACATACACACACACCTGAGACATACACACACCTGAGACACACACACCTGAGACATACAGACACACATGAGACATACAGACACACATGAGACATACACACACACACCTGAGACATACACACACACCTGAGACATACACACACACCTGAGACATACACACACACACCTGAGACATACACACACACACCTGAGACATACACACACACCTGAGACATACACACACACCTGAGACAGGGAGTCTCCTGCCCTCCTGCCCGTCTGGACTCACTCAGGGATTGAACTGTGTGGGAGATTCTGCTGATTCAGGATGTTTCTCCGGTCCTATCGTAGGGCTCGATTCTATTACATTTTCCATTTGATATCAATAAAAGTGTTTAATATCTAACTCTCTCTACCCCCCTACCCCCCCCCCCAGGTGGCGTCCGGCTCGGCTGCAGGCTCCCCGGCAGCGGCGGCGTCTGCCTCGTCGTCCCGGCAACAGCTGCGTCAGCGGATCACACGAGTTAACCTCAGGGACTTCATCTTCTGTCTGGAGCAGGAACGCTGCACTGCGCGCTCGCTCACGCTCTACAAGGCGCTGCTGAAATGATGAAGACTGGACTACTCTTCCTCCTCCTCGCCTCCTCAGAGTGTCTCCTCGCCTCCTCAGAGTCTCCTCGCCTCCTCAGAGTGTCTCCTCGCCTCCTCAGAGTCTCCTCGCTCCTCAGTGTCTCCTCGCTCCTCAGAGTCTCCTCGCCTCCTCAAAGTGTCTCCTCGCCTCCTCAGAGAGTCTCCTCGCCTCCTCGCCTCCTCAGAGTCTCCTCGCCTCCTCAAAGTGTCTCCTCGCCTCCTCAGAGTGTACACCCTACAGTCACATTAGCTACAAAAGAGAGCGACTATTCGCTTGGCAAAAGTAAACAGAAATTCTCTGGTGCTACCTCTCCCCAGCGCACAGTCACCTATTCTGGGGTAACTAGACCACCACGACCAGCAGCTCGCGGTGCTCTGTACCCAGCGCACAGTCACCTATTCTGGGGTAACTAGACCACCACGACCAGCAGCTCGCGGTGCTCTGTACCCAGCGCACAGTCACCTATTCTGGGGTAACTAGACCACCAACTACTGCTTACCTGATGGAGCACCACGACAAGTCACTTCAGAGGTATTGTCAAGTCACAAGAATGATGCTTTTGGATTTAAAAGTATTTATTTCTCGATAGGGGTAACAAAATATATGAGATAAAATGCCAAACATATCAGATATATACAGGAATAAGACGTCCTGAAGCGTTTTCACCATCTTGAATGATTTTCTTCAACTCGAGCCACCTACATACGTCACGCTGCCTCACTCCGTTTGGCTGTCGCTCTGTCGCATCACTCAGCATTTGCATAAAATAGACTTCTTGTCTATTTTGGCTCCGCCTTGCTCGTCGTCGCTAGCTAACGGCCACTCCCATTGAACATGAATGGCAGCCTGCCGCTTTTTCGCTGTCTCTTGTAGCTAATGTGACTGAAGGGTCAGTGTCTCCTCGCGTCCTCAGTGTCTCCTTTGGTCCCTTGCAGCTGCTTTTAACTTTGTCTTTTTAACGTCTTCAGCTGGTTCAGGAGGCGAGTTTCTGGCTCCATCTACATTGCTATGTTCAGTCGGCCACTAGATGGCGCTGTTTTGATTTTTTAAAAATAATTACCAAAATCACAATGTATGTAAAAACCTAGTATTTCAAACTCCTCCTAGACCGTGAGTCTGGCAGTAGTACGTGGCAGTCTAAACAGAGATTAGCTCTTCAAAAGCCCACCGTAGCGGTGGAGATGGAGCCTCAGACATTTAGTTTGGGTTGTAAATGAGTTTCTAAATGAAGTTGGTTCCCGAGTGAAAATGAACTTTATGAAGCCGGTTCCTCGTATGAACTCTAGAGGGGAAACAACTAGAAAATATTCACATTTCAGAAGATGGAACCAGAGAAGTTTGACTTGTTTTTAATCATAAATAATGTTCAAAGTAGTTGGTGAATAATGTAAAAGTTGACAGTTTCTGGAAGTATGTTTACAGCCCTCAGACCAGAACATTGAGCTCCTGGACCACGTCCTGGACCAGTCCTGGACCACGGTCTGCACCAGTTCTGGACCACGGTCTGCACCAGTTCTGGACCATGTCCTGGACCATGGTCTGCACCAGTTCTGGACCAGTTCTGGACCAGTTCTGGACGTTATGAGAGTTGATATTTGGAGGCTTTTCAGAGCTGCAAACATGAATCCAATGAACTGTTGACTTGATGCCAACCTGAGTGACGGAGGTAACAGCAGCCTGACCACAGGACGGCAGCGTTGGGCATCGTCTGGATTTTAATGATTCTTGATTCTGATTCTTTGAGGGTGGAGTTGAAACGCGTCACGTGCTTATTTCACAAATAAGAGGAAAGTTTGATTCAATGGTGGGTAGCAGTTTTACAGCTTTTTCAACGTAACATAAAGCCAGACTACAGCGCTGCTTACTGAGCTCCAAGGCTGCAACACAGTAAGCGCCTGGTCGCTACGGAAACCCAAACTTGCACGTTAAATTTGGAACCCATGATCAGATTTGAAACCAAATCCTCCAAACGATTCCAATAAAGAAACGATTCCACCTCAATCGTAATTTTTGATGCCCAACCCTGCAGGACGGCGGGCGGTTTGAACGTGTCAGAGCGGTGAACGGGTGCTTCAGCGGCGCCTCAGACCTTCACGCTCAACCCTCAACCCTCACATTTAAAGTTATCACCTGTTTTATTATCAAGCATCATGTTGTCATCATTTACTGTGTGTATGTGTGTGTGTGTGTGTGTGTGTGTGTGTGTGTGTGTGTGTTGTTTAACTATATTCGTGGGGTCCAAAAACCAGGAGTCCAGTATACTTGTGGGGTCCGGACAGCTTTGTGGGGCCAAAATGCTGGACCCCCCAAGTTTCAAGGTCTGTTTGAGGGTTAAGACTTGGTTTTAGGATTAGGGTTAGAATTAGGTTATGGTTAGGGTTAGGGTGAGGGTAAGGGTTAAGGTTAGGCATTTAGTGGTGATTGTTAAGGTTAGGGTAAGGGGCTAGGGAATGCATTATGTCAATGACGGGTCCCCACAAAGATAGTGAAACAAACCGTGTGTCTGTGTCTGTCTGTGTGTGTGTTAATCATACTGAACAAAAGGTTAAAGGAACAGTTCAACATCATTTAGATAGATCCCCTTCTTCTCTGAGAGTCACATGTTCAGATTCCACTCTCGTGTCTGTACAGCTAGCTTAGCTTAGCATAAAGACTGGCAACAGCTAGCTTAGCTTAGCATAAAGACTGGAAACAGAGATAAAACAGTCAGAAAGGCTGCTTGCCGCGGTCCTTTGATCAGCAGTGTTACAAAACTAACTTGTTTCCTGGGTGAAAGTATTAGTTATATTAGCCGAGAGTTAGCTAGAGTTAGCAAGAGTCAACGAGAGTTAGCCGAGAGTTGGCAAGAGTTAGCCGAGAGTCGGCAAGAGTTAGCCTAGAGTTAGCAAGAGTTAGCCGAGAGTCGGCAAGAGTTAGCCAAGAGTCGGCAAGAGTTAGCCAAGAGTCGGCAAGAGTTAGCCAAGAGTCGGCAAGAGTTAGCAAGAGTTAGCCAAGAGTCGGCAAGAGTTAGCCAAGAGTCGGCAAGAGTTAGCCAAGAGTCGGCAAGAGTTAGCCAAGAGTCGGCAAGAGTTAGCAAGAGTTAGCCAAGAGTCGGCAAGAGTTAGCCAAGAGTCGGCAAGAGTTAGCAAGAGTTAGCCGAGAGTTAGCAAGAGTTAGCCTAGAGTTAGCCGAGAGTCGGCAAGAGTTAGCCGAGAGTCAGCAAGAGTTAGCCAAGAGTCGGCAAGAGTTAGCAAGAGTTAGCCGAGAGTTAGCAAGAGTTAGCCTAGAGTTAGCCGAGAGTCGGCAAGAGTTAGCCGAGAGTCAGCAAGAGTTAGCCAAGAGTT
>NC_050179.1:21256284-21276284 GCF_008315115.2 Sander lucioperca
CGGACAGGTCAGAGAGACAGACAGGTCAGAGAGACAGACAGGTCAGAGACACAGACAGGTCAGAGACACAGACAGGTTAGAGAGACAGACAGGTCAGAGACACAGACAGGTTAGAGACACAGACAGGTTAGAGAGACGGACAGACAGGTCTCCACCTCGGCAGTCAAAACCAGTCAATATCCGAATGTGAATGAGCGGACTCCATGTGAGGCTCCTTTTTCAACTACGAGGTCAATTTTGTGTTTCACTAACGACAAAACAACGAATAATCCGTGCATTTATATGGAACTAAGCTTTAGGAGCTCTCCATCTTTACTCTCCTCCCTGTTATGTTGCATTCGGAAATCGATTGTTTTTGACTGATGAAATGGCTGCGGCCGGAAACAACAAGACCTACGGTGAGTTGTTAAAACTTTCTTTTTAGTAAATTCTGAACACTAACAATGTTGTCAAGTCTTTGGTTAAGGTGTAGAGCTCCTGGTTATAGTATATCTTGGTCACCGGTGGAGTTAAGGTGTAGAGCTCCTGGTTATAGTATATCTTGGTCACCGGTGGAGTTAAGGTGTAGAGCTCCTGGTGATACTTGGAGCAAAGTCTCATGTTGTGTCGAGCCTTCTTAGTGGTTTAAAAATAGATATTTTGAGGCTAGCATCAAAGTGTCCCTAGCTCTCCCATTCAAAAGACCATTTGACCGAAAAACGAAAATACGGTAAATCTTAAAAGTGGCGATTCCGTCCTAAATATGCTTTTAAACTAAAGTTTGACTCGGGTACATTTACAAAAAGACCCTAGGTTGCATTTTGGCGAGAGTTACGCTTTAATAAGAAGAAATCATATACCATGTTGTTCGGCACTACATTTAATTCTCTTCACCCAGTTAATTAACTGTTAATAACAGTTAATAACAGTTAATAACAGTTAATAACAGTTAATAACAGTTAATAACAGTTCAATTCGCTTCTTGGATGGAATGACACTTGAGAAAGTGGAGGAATTTAAATATCTTGGTCTCTTGCTTGACTCTCAGCTTTCTTTTAAACCGCATATTAATTCAGTTAAGAAAATAAACTGTAGTCTGAGAACATTATATCGTTCTATCAGCTGTGTTACACTACAGGTTAGGAAAAGGATCATCTCACAGCTTCTATTACTAATATTAGATTATGCAGATGTTATCTATCAGAATACCTCTGAAACTAATCTTATCCCTATAACAGTCTCTGTCGATCTGTGTGTGTGTGTGTGTGTGTGTGTGTGTGTGTGTGTGTGTGTGTGTGTGTGTGTCTGTGTGTGTGTGTGTGTGTGTGTGTGTGTGTGTGTCTGTGTGTGTGTGTGTGTGTGTATGTGTGTGTGTGTGTGTGTGTGCGCGCGTGCGTGCGTGCGTGCGTGCGTGCGTGCGTGCGTGCGTGCTGAGGTGCCTTATAGAACCCATCATGAGTCGCTTCATTGGTTAACTCCTGAATCTAGAAGGCATTCTCACTGGCGGCAGTTTATCTTTAAATACATTTTCTTTAACTATCCTCCTTATTTAAAACAACATCTAATCCCTTATAGATCAACATATAGTCTGACACATACTGAGTAAATTCGATTCAGCTTCGATGTCCGACGGACCGCTACAGGAAATCATTCCTACCACTGGCAATAAAACTTTTTAACACTTCATCACTGAGTGTGAGATAAGACTCATCGACATCACAACTGCACTGAATGCACCTTGACCAACCTTACACAATAGGTTGATCTACATCCTATCATTACTATTGAAACAGTTTCCAAATTGTATATATTTTAAATATTGCTAGTGTAGTATTCTATTATTATTTAATGTATATTGTTTCCTATTATTTAATGTTTACTCTGTATGTGTGCTGTGTGTCTGATATTTTGCTGCTGCAACACCGTTATTTCCCATTTTTTGGGATCAATAAAAATCTATCTATCTATCTATCTATCTATCTATCTATCTATCTATCTATCTATCTATCCATCCATCCATCCATAGTGTACTGACCTGTACTGAGTTGAGGTGGCAGTATAGTGTGTAGTGTGTGTACTCTGTGTGTACTGACCTGTATTGAGTTGAGGTGGCAGGTGTGTGTGTACTCTGTGTGTACTCTGTGTGTACTGACCTGTATTGAGTTGAGGTGGCAGTATAGTGTGTAGTGTGTGTGTACTTTGTGTGTGCTCTGTGTGTACTGACCTGTACTGAGTTGAGGTGGCAGTACCCGTTGAGCGGGAAGCGGATGACATGCGTGGGGTCCTGGTTCCAGCCGGCGTTGAGCGAGTTGCACATGACGTCTCCGGTCTCGGGGAAGATCTCCTCGATCAGGACTTTCTCTCCGCTCAGCGCGATCCTCTCGCCCAGATCAGGCGCCACGCGCACCACCAGACACTCGCAGGGCGGCGCCCGGCGCGCCTCGCGCTCCGCCTGCCAGCGATCCAACTCCCCGAGCATCGGAGCCAGCTGGTAGAAACGAGCCTCCTCGTACAGCTGCCGGAAGTCCTGGAGGAGAGACAGACAGGTTAGAGACAGACAGGTTACAGACAGACAGACAGGTTACAGACAGACAGGTTAGAGACAGACAGGTTACAGACAGACAGACAGGTTACAGACAGACAGGTTACAGACAGACAGACAGGTTAGAGACAGACAGGTTACAGACAGACAGACAGACAGACAGGTTAGAGACAGACAGGTTACAGACAGACAGGTTAGAGACAGACAGGTTAGAGACAGACAGACAGGTTACAGACAGACAGACAGGTTACAGACAGACAGGTTATAGACAGACAGACAGGTTACAGACAGACAGGTTAGAGACAGACAGACAGGTTAGAGACAGACAGACAGGTTACAGACAAACAGGTTAGGAGACAGACAGACAGGTTAGAGACAGACAGGTTCCCCTCTCTGTTACCTGGAAGTCTTCAGGCAGCAGCAGCTTGCAGGTGCGGAGGAAGCTGAGGATGTAGCGGAAGATGTCTCCGTCTCTGTCAATGAAGTAGTGCTGCTTCAGACTGTCCAACACGATGGGCTCCGTGCCGTTAAACAGACGCCCAATCCTGCAGAGACACAGAGACACACACACACACGCACACACACACACACACACACACACACACACACACAGAGACACACACACACACACACAGAGACACACACACACAGACAGAGACACACACACACACAGACAGAGACACACACACACACACACACACACACACACACACAGACAGAGACACACACAGACACACACACAGACACACAGACACATTTAGAGTAATTAATTAATTAAAATACATATTGCATTAGTTTAATTAGACAGATACCTTATGAGACTGTTACTACGTTGGGGGGGTGTTACCTGGACTCAGGGTACTTGGTGAGCGTGGCCAAGCTGCTGGTGTACATGTGCCCCCCCACGTCAATGTGCACGGGGGCGTTGGCCTTGGTCAGCTGGGCGGCGGACGGGATGCCCTGAGGGGGGGTCAGGGGGGACACGGGGGAACGGCTCAGAGACATCCGGGACATGCTCCGCCCCTCCTGGGACAGGTAACAACAGGTAACGTCAGGTAACATCAGGTAACGTCAGGTAACATCAGGTAACAACAGGTAACGTCAGGTAACAACAGGTAACATCAGGTAACATCAGGTAACGTCAGGTAACGTCAGGTAACGTCAGGTAACATCAGGTAACGTCAGGTAACGTCAGGTAACATCAGGTAACGTCAGGTAACATCAGGTAACAACAGGTAACGTCAGGTAACATCAGGTAACGTCAGGTAACATCAGGTAACATCAGGTAACATCAGGTAACAACAGGTAACGTCAGGTAACAACAGGTAACGTCAGGTAACGTCAGGTAACGTCAGGTAACGTCAGGTAACATCAGGTAACGTCAGGTAACATCAGGTAACATCAGGTAACAACAGGTAACGTCAGGTAACGTCAGGTAACGTCAGGTAACATCAGGTAACATCAGGTAACAACAGGTAACGTCAGGTAACATCAGGTAACGTCAGGTAACATCAGGTAACGTCAGGTAACATCAGGTAACGTCAGGTAACATCAGGTAACAACAGGTAACATCAGGTAACAACAGGTAACAACACTTCAAACACCTTCAAAAAGGGAAAAAAATGTGATGCTTTTATTTTAAAATTCAAAAACATTCCCCCTTTAAGGGTTAGCCAGAGACAGTTCAGAGGAGCTTCTGGGACAGGAAACATCTGGAAACACACCTGAGCAGTAACTTCTGTGTGTGTGTGTGTGTGTGTGTGTGTGTGTGTGTGTGTGTGTGTGTGTGTGTGTGTGATATGATTCACGATATTGGAGGGAATGATGATCGTTTTTGTGTCATTATTCTCATTTTAAGTGAAAAATATTAAAATGAAAACGATTATAGTATGATTGTTGCGAGGATCTATACCAAACAAAGATTATTTGGTTTTTATTTATTTTTTAAGATTATTTTTTGGGGGCTTTTCCCTTTATTAGATAGTGACAGTGGATAGACAGGAAAGGGAGGAGAGAGAGGGGGGGTGACACGCAGCAAAGGGCCGCAGGTCGGATTCAAACCCGCGCCGCTGCAAAGGACTCAGCCTACATGGGGCGCACGCTGTCACTGGCTGAGCTAGAGGCCTCCCCACAAAGATGTCTCTATTCATTCATTCATCAGAAATTTAGAAAATTACAAAATTGCGTCTGGGCCTGTAGTGTATACCATGGCAGTATTGAATAATTGGAGCTCAGACGCAATTTTGTAATTTTCTAAATTTCTGATCCTCTGAATAAAAACAGAAAATTGGAAAAACTGTTTAAAGATCAAATTTTTTAATTTGTCAAGGTGGAAAAAAATGAAAAATTGGATATTTGAACCCATTTTTCTGTTTTTACAAATGTCTTTGTGCTTAGAAAATTGAACTGATAAGTGTTACACTGCACCACATACTTCATTCAGAACGGTTTGACACATATTTTGCCTTTAAGAAATATTGCACTGGTCCATATTGCGATTTCAATAAAATTGCGATTAATTGTGCAGCCCTACTGGAAACCCACCTGAGCAGTAACTTCTCGGTGTGAAAAGTGAAGCCAAAGCTGAAGCTCCTTAAAGGGGTGATAGAATGCAAAACCGATGTTACCTTGTCCTAGTGTAATAAGGACAGTTTGGAGGGTAAATAGGACATACATAGAAGCTCAAAGTCCCACTGACACCTCTTTCCTCTGCAAATCTCACAATTGGAAACTACCGCTGTAAACGGGTGAATCTCAACAAAGCTAAAAGTTGACGTCAACTCAGGTGGCTGTACCTTATTTGGCTCTAGTCTGTAACTTTGTCACACCCCAAAATTTACATAGACTACACCACTGATCTGAGATCAGCTAGGAGCCCCGCGGGCCGCCGGCATTTGGTAGTCCAGTAACCCAGAAACGGTGACTTTCTCCTGGGTATGGAGCCCAGCGGGCTGTCGCTGTCTCATCAGACTGTGTGGACCTCCTGAAGTCCGACACGTCTTACCAAATTTGCAATTAGCCATAAATCTTCAGAAAACAGCCCATATTTGAGCTTTACATAGGTGATTTCTCGCATAAAAAAGTCTCAGAAGTGAATTTAATAACGAAATAGCAGACGAACAATGTATAACATTGCAATGTCTGAAATATGAGACCTGCTGTCTCGTCTCCAATGTATGTGTATGTGGTTCGCTCAAACCAATCAGCGCGCAGCTCATCTAAATATTCATGAGCAGACCATATAAGGGAGAAAACCTCTCATTTCATTCAGGGTTATTCCACAGGGCAGCCCATAGAACAGCACCTGGGCCATTTTCAGCCCAACCAATGTTACATACCCTATTAGGAGACCTTAAGGAACATAGTGAGATACCCTAAATAATCATTATATCACCCTATAATGAACAGAGTGAGATACCCTATATAATCATTATATCACCCTATAAGGAACAGAGTGAGATACCCTATATAATCATTATATCACCCTATAATGAACAGAGTGAGATACCCTATATAATCATTATATCATATAATGAACAGAGTGAGATACCCTATATAATCATTACATCACCCCTTTAAAGATGCTTTCTGTCTCATTTCCAACAGTGACAACAACTTGAAAAAAAGTGGGTTTTTTTTCAAAAAAAAATCTAAGTTTATGTCACTTTATTTCAACGTTCGACTCGCTTCACCAGGGTGGAAATCTGGAACTTTCCCTCTTTAGCATTTAGCCAGAGACAGTTCAGAGCCACTAAAAACCAGGACCAGTGCAGGAAAGATGGTATTCATGGAGGGCAGTATAGCGTCCTGAAGAAACAGAGGATGGTGATGACCTGAGGGGGGGATTACTTGACTCTCTCCCCCCCCTCTGGATTGTAAAGAAGAGCTGTGGAGCATGAAAGGTGAACAGGAGGCTGCTGCAGCTTTCAGTCTCTGCCCCGAGGCCGATACATCACCCCGGGACAAACTGACAAACACTGCTCCCTGTCTGTCTGTCTGTCTGACTGTGTGTCTGTCTGTCTGTCTGTCTGTCTGCCTGTCTAACCTGTCTGTCTGTCCTCTTCTGCTCCACCAGACTCAGGAAATAACAGAGTGCACGTCTGTGCTGATTACAGACAGACACACGGTATAATCATGTTCATAACTTCAGGGTCTTTAAAGGTCCAATCTGGAATCCAAAAGGTCAACAAAGAAATGTTAAATAAATCAAGAGACAAGAGACTCACTTTGATTGACGGGTTTGTAAATACACAGCTGATGGTGAAAGTCAACAGACTTGTTCATACTTTAATTGGATCGACCTGCTTCAGCGTGTGTGTGGAAAAATAGCTCTCGCTGGTTTGGAAACGCCACGACACGCCAGACTCCCTTAACGAAACAACATTTAAAGCGGCCTTGCTAAGTGGCAGACGATAAGCTTCACCTTGCCCTGATTTGACAGCTTTTCTCTGTAGTGTACGGCCTTCTGCTTCATTCGGGTTATGAAATGTCTGTAAACTAAAACTTATTTTGGATATTTATCTACGTTTACCACAGAGTCACATCGGATCTACATACCGCTCAACACAGCGTGTTTGAGGAGTAAAGAGAGACGGAAAAACAGGCGAGCCAGCAGGAAAAGTTCAAGTTTTGTTGAAAAACCTTCTGCTTCTGAACACTTGGTGTATGCCGAATTAAACACTGTTTCATACAATCACAACACATACCGAGCGTTTCGGTATCTGTCATATATGAGTGTGCCAATACCAACGAAGACTTAAAACAGTCATATTTTAAATGGAATTCGGTAACACAGCGCATATCGTTCTCAGTCGAAACCCCGGGGAATGGAATGGGGATTTTCAGGATTTTCTACCTCGTAATAGTTGACATAGCGTGTTCTTACCTGAGAAGATACCGACACAGAAGACATGGAGACAGGCGTGCGTCTGCTCCGTTCCCGGGCTCTAAAATGTGAAGATACCGGTTCAGAAGGAGCTGAACGAAGCTGCCCGGGTCTCCTCCGACAGAATAAAGAGGAGGGCTGGTTCCTAAAGTTGCCCCCGGCTCTTCAGACCCCCGGGGCGGGATTAGGCTTCAATAAGGCGCGCGGCTTGTTCCTTCTCTCCAGCTGTCAAACCGAGCAGAGGAAATCAGAAATCCTTAAACCCTTAAATTAATTTTAAGAAGAACTCAATGTCGCTGCGCTCTCTCTTTTTCTGTCTCTAATATTTCAGTAACATCAACCATCCCCGTGGCTCCGGAGCCCAATGACGTGTGTCGTCACGCATGATGCCGCTCGCGCTGCAGCCGCCCGAGGACACACGCGCCATTTCAATTAGTGCGCGCTGCGAGATGGAGATGTGCGCCGGAGGGGAGCGCGCACAGACCCGTTTGATTTTGTAACTATTTGTGTCCCTCTGGTGTCTGAAGGCGCCATTACATCTGACTCTGTTATTCTAGTTCAGTTTTATCATTTCTTAATGAAAGAGGTGCTGCACAAACTCAACTGCTACTGTGTGTGTGTGTGTGTGTGTGTGTGTGTGTGTGTGTGTGTGTGTGTGTGTGTGTGTGTGTGTGTGTGTGGGAGCACAAACTATCCTACATCAAGCCATCATAATACCCTGTTATTTTGTCTATTATGTGTTTGTAAGCTATTCCTAGCTATGAAAGTGAACTTTCCATTTTTATACATATACTATATATATATATATATATATATATATATATATATATATATATATATATATATATATACATTTTTTGTATATATATATAGACAACAGGCTGTTAGGTTTAGTGGGTTTAGTAGGTAACCCTAACCCTAACTGTGGAAGGAGGGAAACATTGATTAAGGATAACAAGTTACCTTTTAATGGGCCTAATAGCAGACCGATAAGCATTCTCCCTGCGCTCAGCAAGATCATGGAGAAGATTATTCATGTTCAGATACAAGATTGCTTGACAATTGAATATCAGCTTATAAAAAAAGTAACTCCACTTCTGACTGATCATTGGCTAAAGGAAACCGATGATTAGAATAGAGATGAATAGAGAAGCTGAGATGTTATGGTTTTAGCCCATCCTGCAACCACCTTGATGATGACTTATCTTTCCTCTAGAACACAGAAGGTCTTTATAATGGTAGTCTATCAAATAGCAGTAGTTCAATGTGGTTTACCTCAACAGAGTTGTTTGGGTCCACTTCTGTTTTCATTTCTTATTAATGACTTGTCTTATACTGTGAGAAATGCTGGTTTAATAATGTATGCAGATGATTGCACGTTATATTTTGCTGCTACCACATGTCATGAAGTAAATCAAGTTATGTCTAGTGAATTGAAAGTTATTCATGATTGGATCAAAACAAATAAACTAGTCTTAAATATATCAAAAACCAAAGGTATTGTCTTTGGATCACGACATAAATTGGCTTCCAAACCCACATTGGATTTATGTATATCTGGTGAACCTATCCAACAGCTTGACAAAGCTAAATTGCTGGGTTTAGTTCTAGATAATCTATCTTGGACTGAGCATATAAACACAGTTGTGTGTGTGTGTGTGTGTGTGTGTGTGTGTGTGTGTGTGTGTGTGTGTGTGTGTGTGTGTGTGTGTGTGTATGTGTGTGTGTGTGTGTCTGTGTGTGTGTGTGTGTGTGTGTGTGTGTGTGTGTGTGTGTGTGTGTGTTATGAAGATCAGTAATTACACAGTATACAAGAATAGACAGACCATATAAATGCTGAAATGTAGTAAAGAGTCAATATAGTCAATATACAGTTAGTGCAGATTGTGGACTAGATAGCGAAGTAGATCAGTAGATGTGCAAAAATTGTGTGGCAACAAAGGTGGGAAGAAATAATGGTTGAGGATACTAGGGCAGGTGAATAGTGTAACATAGCATAAACAAATATGATAGCAATGCAGGTGTGGATGTGCATCTGTGCAACTATGCAGTGGGGCGTGACAGAGATAATGGAGCAAGGGTGTGCAAAAACAGTAGGTAAAAGACGGGGAACAGTTAGCCCGTACAGTGATCGGACAGGAGCATGGACAGATGTGCTTTGAAGGCAGTTAGTGGGATAAGGGTTTTAAGTTTCAGGGTTTTTTGTAGTTCATTCCAGTCATTAGCAGCTGAGAACTGGAAGGAGTAGCAGCCAAAGGAGGTGTCGGCTTTTGGAGTGACCAAGGAGATGTAACTGCTTGAGGGAAGGCTGCGGGTGGGTGAAGCTATGGTGACCAGTGAGCGTAGGTGCAGCGGGGCTTTGCCTAGCACGGACTTGTAAATGAGTTGGTACCAGTGGGTTAGGCGTCGAGTGTGTAACGAGGGCCAGCCAACTGAGTTTGCAGTGGTGGGTGTTAGACATAGACACACATGGATACACATAGACACACATGCATACATACATACATACATACACATAGACACACATGCATACACATTTACACATTTTTTCTTTTCCATCTATCAACTTCGTTTCCTTCTATCTACATCAAACTGAATAATAACCCACCCAAACTAGACATAATCTATAAGCCCAGGAACCATACAGTCAGTACACAATACTATCACCTCGAGTCCTTTTTTGATATCCATTCATTTTAAATATTCTCCTAAAATGACTCATGGTTGGACATGATTTCATCTCTTCACTGCAGCTGTTCATAAATGTACTTCTTTGGTTGTGATTCAGTGATATTTAGCATTTGTTCTTATACGTTTCTTTTGAAATACTAAAGTTCCTGTTAAGTGATGTTTGCTCTCTCTCATCTGAAACCAGCCTTGGATACGGTCTAATAGCTGTTGGTTATATTCTTTGTACATGATTTGAGCAGTTTTAAAGTCAACAATATCTTTGCATTTTATTGCTTTTAGTTTGATGAAAAGTGGATTAGTTGGTGCTCTATAAGAGGTTTTAGTTACAATTCTTAAGGCTCTCTTCTGAGTTTAGAGGGGCAGTGTAACTTCCTTCTTGCAGCTTGTGTGTTAGCGCCATCCTGTGGTGTTCAGAGGACGAGGCTCTGAAGCACCAGTGTTAAATAAATACATATTTAAATATACTTTTATGACTTTTTTTGACGTACTATACTATGACGTTTTATGACTTTATGACTCTTCGATATACTATACTCTGACTTTATCACTTTTTTGACATAATATACGTACTATGACCCTCTCTATGACTGAGTGTACAGACTTTAGTCAGATTAATGTGTGTTTAAATGTGCTCTAGAAATAAACTTTACTTACTGCAAGTTAACATAAGAAACATTTTACACCCCGAGAGACATGGTGCTTATAATAATTAATCAGAAATCACAATCAAAACAAGTTTTGTAGTTCATTAATAATGTTTATTATACAGACGATAGATTATAGATATAGACCAAGATATAATAACACGTTTATAACACTGACAACACTGCAAGATACAACTATTATAAATTTATTAAAGACAATTCATATTCCTTCATATATAATATACAACATCACATCATCTTTAGATTTAAAATACAACATCTGGAACACACACACACACACACACACACACACACACACACACACACACACACACACACACACACACACACACACACACACACAAACACAGAGACACACACACACACACACACACACACACACACACACACACACACACACACACACACAAACACAGAGACACACACACACACACACACACACACAAACACAGAGACACACACACACACACACACACACACACACACACACAGAGACACACACACACACACACACACACAAACACACACACACACAAACACAGACACACACACACACACACACACACACACACACACAAACACACACACACACAGACACACACACACACACACAAACACACAAACACACAAACACACAAACACACACACAGACACACACACACACACACACACACACAGACACACACACACACACACACACACACACACACACTAACTCAGTATATATACAATATAATATCATATATTATTTTATATTATTATAATAATCACTTGGTATTTATTTTATATTATTATAATAATAATCATTGAGTATTTATGTCTTATTTCCATCATTTCTGTTTGTTGTTTCTGTAATCTCTCTCTGTCTTTTGTGTTCTAGTTTAAATGTTTTCTCTGCATGAATGTGTCCCATCCCTTGTTTTAAAGCCAGTGTATACCAGGCTGTATTAAAGCCAGTGTATACCAGGCTGTATTAAAGCCAATGATGAAATGATCATATATGCATATTAAATGTGTGTGTGAGCTGAAAGCTGTGCTCCTCTCCGTGTCCTCAGGTTCACAGCGACTACAGCAGCACAGAGCATCAGCAGCAGGACACTGAGCACTGAGAATCGCACTTTGAAGAAGGTGGAGTAAATCCCAAAGGGCTCCATGTACACTAACACAGTTCTCTCTGTTGACACACACTGATAATCATCAGCTGGGTCAGTAACTGCACACCAGTACTCTCCTGCGTCTCCCACTGAGATATTAGAGATAACCAGGCTCCCATTATCATACCTGCTCACTCTGCTCATGCTCTGATTATACATCACACTAAAGATTCTTCCCTCTGTTCGGTTCGACTTGATAAACCAAAGCTGCCACTTATCCTCTCCCCAACCTCTGCACCTGAGAGTGACTTCTTCTCCCTCTGAGAAGAGCTCTACAGCAGGGGGGCAAATTTGGGACACACCACCAGCACAGATGGTTGCACTCTGATAGAGACTTTACAGGAGTACAGACCTGAATGATTTAACATTAGAGATGAAAACACCAGCGAGTAGTTTTGGTCTACTGAAGTTTTGAGATTAACCTTCACCTGTTCATCTGTTCATCAGTGGAGTCAGTGATAGTGCACGGCAACACAGCGGTCTCTCCCACTGAGCGGTAGATTATCTCATACAGTATTCTCAACTCTACAGCGTAACTGCTAACACACTGCTGTTGGTTCATCACCAGACAGTTGTAGTCTGTAATGTCTGTTGCTGTGACGTTGGAAACACGAAGAGCTGATGTGTTTGTCACCACTTGGTATCTTCCTCTAACACTGTCCATCACTGATGTCGTATTGTCCCCAAAAACTCTGCTCCATGTTTCTTGCTCATATCTAGAGTCCTGTTTGAGCCACTGGACATCCAGATTATCAGCTGCTCCCTCACATGGCAGGTCCACTGTTCCTCCAAGTCTCACTGTGATATCGCTCCAATGTATTGAAGTACAAACAGTAATAGTGATGTTGTTGTCATGCGTCACGTTGCCCTCAGTCCAACACTCCTCTCGGTACGGGCCGGAGTCTGAATGGGTCAGGCTGAGGATGGTGTAAGAAGAAGTATCCACATCGCTGTCAAGTTGTTGTTTCAGGTGTTCAGGTACTGAGGAGCTGGTGGACCAGAGGTCAGAGGTGTTCCACAGGACAAGCTTCTCCTCACCAACAGATCTGGAGATCAGGCAGGAGTTGGTGTTGTTGGGGAGGTTGAAGGTGTAATTGGTCCTTTCCTTTTGGATGATGAGCTGTTCTTGTGCATGGATGTTGTTGATGAGAGCAAACAGCAGGAAGGAGAGCTCTGTGACTGCAGCCATTCTGCTCCGAGGTCGACAAACACTGACACCACTCAGCTCATATACGCTCTACACCAACCCTCATCAGCAGCTGCTCTTTATCTGGTACACACATGACTTCTTTATCTCATCATCAGAGGAAACTTTGCAGCATCAGCTCTCTATCCAGTAATCAATGACCTTTACATGACTCTAAAACCACAGAGGCTGACGTGTCTTCATACACACATTATTCAGAGAGGAGAGAGAGCGTCTGTGTCTGTGTGTCTCTGTGTGTGTGTGTGTGTGTGTGTGTGTGTCTCTGTTTGTGTGTGTCTGTCGATCAATAATCAATAATTACTGTTTACTTCATCTTCCTCAGCAGACAGAAACTCACAGTATACAATGTCCAAAATGCACCATTTATTGACATACTATACTACGACTTTTTATGACTTTTTGACATACTATACAGTGACTTTTTTTTTTTTTTAATTGCTACAGATAAGGAAATATTGCAGAGGAAGGCCAGAGTTTACTAATTAGCCAACATAATAATATGATATTATCGACAGTTCATATGTAAAAGTTTACTTTACATAAAATGTAAGATTTGAAGACTGGGCTATGACATCACTACCATGCGACCTGGAAACTACAGAAACCTACGGCTTCAGACACACGTGGCGCTCTTTAACTAGTGTCTCTCTGGATTTGACAAGAAAAGACTGACTACACCAACCCACAAAAAGTCATAGTATAGTATGTCAAAAAAAGTCATAGTATAGTATGTCGAAAAGTCATAAAAAGTCATAGTATAGTATGTCGAAAAAGTAAAAGTCATAGTATAAAGTCATAGTATAGTATGTTGAAAAGTCATAAAGTCATAGTATAGAATGTCGAAAAAAGTTTTTAAAAAAGATTTTGGAAAAATCATCAAAAAGGTGACATCGCTTCTGTTACTGATCCAAACAAATTAAATATAATTCATCAAATAAATTAGAAACTTTAAAGATGGACAGAGTTCACCTTTAAAAAATAAAGGGGAAACATTTCACTAATAACTTTTCAAATAAAGTTATTAGTTTGCTCAGAATGATTTATTTATTTTTAGGCATTTTAGGCCTTTATTTGACAGGACAGCTGAAGAAATGAAATGGGAGAGAGAGAGGGGGGGAATGACATGCAGCAAAGGGCCGCAGGTCGGAGTTGAACCTGCAGTCCACTGCGTCAAGGAGTAAACCTCTATATATGGGCGCCTGCTCTACCAACTGAGCTAACCGGGCGCCCACTCAGAAAGACTCTTGAAGAGTCTTTGGATCAGACAGAAAAACACATTTAGTTTATCAAACACACATTTAATTTATCAAACACACATTTAGTTTATCAAACACACATTTAATTTATCAAACACACATTTAGTTTATCAAACACACATTTAATTTATCAAACACACATTTAATTTATCAAACACACATTTAGTTTATCAAACACACATTTAATTTATCAAACACACATTTAGTTTATCAAACACACATTTAATTTATCAAACACACATTTAATTTATCAAACACTCATTTAATTTATCAAACACTCATTTAATTTATCAAACACTCATTTAATTTATCAAACACACATTTAATTTATCAAACACACATTTAATTTATCAAACACTCATTTAATTTATCAAACACACATTTAATTTATCAAACACACATTTAATTTATCAAACACACATTTAGTTTATCAAACACACGTCTAGTTTATCAAACACACATTTAATTTATCAAACACACATTTAATTTATCAAACACACATTTAGTTTATCAAACACACATTTAGTTTATCAAACACACATTTAGTTTATCAAACATATTGATCTACAGTGCAGATTTAAAGCCTGCAGTGCAGCAGCATCGTGGGTAAACGAGTCATCATCATATTTGACATGAAATGGCATCAGAAAACAGACTTTACATTGTTTTTAGGTTTTTAAATCACTGTTCTTGGCTAGACGGAAGTTTTACTTAAATATAAAAAGTCCCCGGATTAAACACCTATTTATAAGCGACCATGTTTGCAGTTGGAAGTGTCTTGGCAGCAGTTTTACAGACATCAACAAATAAATTAAAAAAAGACGAAAAAAACTACACAAATGCAAAACAATGCCACCGCTTTCTGTCCCTTTGATCAACGTTTTTGTTGCTTTTTCGTGGGAAAATGTGACAGAAAGATTCTAAAAACTTGAAAAAAGCAACAAAATGTTTCTAATCTTCTGTTGGCTTCCAGTGCAGGTCTGAGAGGAGTTAAGGCGCTGACACACCGAGCCGATAATCGGCCGTCTGACAGTCCGGCGAGGTCGGTGACTGGAGTCTGTTTGGTGTGTTCCGTGCCGTTGTCCGTCTGAGGAGCCGCCGGCCTTCATTTTGGCCGATTTGACTTGCTGGGTCGTAGGGGCGGGCACTGCCGGCAGTCAGACCCAATGACTCATCTGATTGGTGGAGAGCTAACCCGGAAATGGCGAGCGGGATGAGCGTGACTAGGGTCTCTCAAAATCTGATGAAAATCTTTTAAACTGACCTTTGTTGATCTGAAATGAAGACAGATTCAGCAACTGCACGGCCTATTTCTCTCTTCAAATGTTTTCAGAAACACGTTTCGGTGAACTATTTTAGTCCAATATGAGATCGGATTCTGAATGAGCCGCCATGACAGTCTGGGAGCAGCCAGACCCACGTGACGCGTTCGTCAGCGTCTCTTTGGTCTGTTCCGAGGCACTTTTTGGACCAACAAGGGATCTGACTTTCCTCCTGACGGTCGGCTGTCGGGTTGGTGTGTCAGGGCCGTTAGGGTCCACCAAAAGTTTCTCATTTTCATTCCTTTAAAGCTTAGAAAAAAAGCGATCAAAGTGACTAAAAAAAGTGATTAAAAGAGCGTAAAAAGCAGTGTTCTCAGGTGTTCTCAGGTGAGGTCTGAGAAGGGTTTGTTGTACTGGAACATCAGGTAATCCATGTAGAAGAAGTCAAAGACTTTCTGCCTCTCGGCGGCGCTGAGCTGAGAGAAGTACACCTGCGTGATGGTGGCTGACGTCCTCTCCGCTCGCGGGTTTCTGTCTTTAAAGTTGGGGAAGGTGAGGTTCCTGGGTGCACCCACGCTGCGTAGCAGGAAGTTGGCGTCCGCCTCCAGACTCTCCAGCTTCCCGATGAAGCTGTAGCGCAGCAGACAGGGGCTGCACAGCTGGCTGACGGGCGTCCAATGGATGTCCATCCCCACCGGCCGCCGCACGTCCAGCAGGTAGCGCACGAACTCCGGGAAGGAGACACCAGCGCCGCTACGCAGGGCGCCTAGCGAGGCGTTGGCCCGGTACCTGCACGGGACACACGCATTAATACAGGCATTAATACACTCAATACATGCATTAATACAGTCATTAATACAGTCATTGATACAGTCATTAATACAGTCATTGATACAGTCATTAATACAGTCATTGATACACGCATTAATAAACTCATAAATGAAGAACATTGAAAAATGTGACAAAAACATCGGGAAAAGCGACAAAAGTGTTTAAAAAGACGAGAATAAAGTTTTAGATAAACCAAACGTTGGTCGACGGGAAGACAACACCAGGGTTAAATAATTAATATTCTATAAAATATTCGGACTTTTCTCCTCAAAATATCGACCTTTTCCTAAAAGAGCGCCGGTGCATTGCCGTTGGTTACCTGGCGATGATGGCGCGTCCGAACACCGGGTGGTAGTACGAGTTGGGGCTCTCGAACTTGTCCCGGAACGCCGACACCAGGCGCTCGAAGGGCTCCCGCACGAACAGCACCTTGGTGTAGGAGCGCAGGCGCTCGGTGATGCCGGCCGCGTCGTAGCTGTCCAGCCGCCGCAGACGGTTGGCGCCGTGCGCCGCGTCGTGGGGGATGTCCCATGTGGACGCGGCCTTCCCTCCCAGAACCATCAGCACGCGCTTCCAGTTAGAGCAGCCGGCTTTAGGAACCTCGCAGTACAGCAGCCGGGACCGGTCCTCGACGTAGACCCGGGACACCTGAGGGGGGGGGGGGCACAATCAGAACCTTAGACACCTGAGAGGGGCACAATCAGAACCTTAGACACCTGAGGGGCACAATCAGAACCTTAGACACCTGAGGGGGGGGGGGAGGGACAATCAGAACCTTAGACACCTGAGAGAGAGGGACAATCAGAACTTTAGACACCTGAGGGGACAATCAGAACCTTAGACACCAGGGGGGGGGGTAACAATCAAACACTAACATGGTATACTAGCTGCACGTGTTTAAGTTAAGGCCTTTGTGCAGTCGCCGCAGCCGAGGTGGTGCGCGCCAATGTGAGTCAAAATGACTTAGATCTCGCCCACAGGGCGTGCACCACGGTGTTTTTCAGCGGCGTGCGACAAAGCTGAAACAGGAAGCATGAACGAGCTCGAGGTTAACGTGATGCCAGGACTCTCAGAGTGACAGCAGGTCTCTCTGGTAAACTTACCGGGTTAAGATGAGATCTTTTATGGTGAATGAAAGGCTTGATCCACCAAGTAGCTCATCCAATCAGATCCAAGCATTGAGGTCAACGCTGCTGCCAGTTCTGCCGTTGTTTACCTTTTTCTTCTTCTTCTAGTCCGTAGAAAGAGCAACGTCTGTAGCCTTTGCTCATTAGCGCCACCTCTGTTCAGGAGAAGACTGCAGCTAGTGTCGCAAGTATAAACTGTTACAGTGCTCTCATGACGTCATATTTGCGCGCGCCAGTTTTGCTGCGGCTACTGAAAAAAGGCCTTTAGACACCGGGGCGGTGTTGTGGGCGTAACATGCAATCAACCAATCAGAGATCATCTCCCATTCCCTTTAAAAGCCAGGAGCGTTTGGACCTTGGAGAATTGCTGTTATGATGGAGGATTTGCACCGTAATATTTTTATTTGTAATCTTCTGCATGTGTGTGTGCTGCTGTGCGTCCCTGTGTGTGTGTGTGTGTGTGTGTGTGCTGCTGTGCGTCCCTGTGTGTGTGTGTGTGTGTGTGTGTGTGTGCTGCTGTGCGTCCCTGTGTGTGTGTGTGTGTGTGTGTGTGTGTGTGTGTGTGCTGCTGTGCGTCCCTGTGTGTGTGTGTGTGTGTGTGTGTGTGTGTGCTGCTGTGCGTCCCTGTGTGTGTGTGTGTGTGTGTGTGTGTGTGCTGCTGTGCGTCCCTGTGTGTGTAACAAGCATAGTGTGTGTGCTGCTGTGCACGAGCCTAGGAGCATTTTACTAATGCTCTGTTAAAATAACAATGAAATGCTGCGTTATTGACTTTAGACCAGGTTGTTGTTGGTCAATGGTGTCATCACTTCCTGCTGCCTCAAGATAGCAATACTCCCAGAATGCACCTGAACACACACTTCCATTCCATCAAAAGTATTTATTTATTTAGCTAATTCTTACTTTCATTTTTTCATAGTGAAATACTGTTGTGTTTCTTGTATTTTAAGTTTTTTTGTTTATTCTTTTGTATGTTGTTCAAAAAAAAAAACATTCATTCATTCATTCATTCATTATTTTAACTTAGCAAATATCTTACAAACTACAATGTATTTCTCATTATGTTCATCGCAAATATACATTCTTGCATATTTACTCAGCAAATAAGAACTAAGTCTGAACCTGACGGCGGGAGACGCGCTGCTCGCTGGCGCCCGGCTGGTATATGGCGCAGACGTCGTTCAGCCGGCGCCGGCGGGACGCCTGCGTCTCTGCCAGCTGCTGCCGGCGCTGTTCCTCCGCTCCATCTCCGCCCACGGCGGCGGCCGGGTTAGGGGTCTGCAGGAGCAGCTTCCCGTGGCGTTCCTCGGCGGCGGCCGGGTTAGGGGTCTGCAGGAGCAGCTTCCCGTGGCGTTCCTCGGCGGCGGATGGGTTAGGGGTCTGCAGGAGCAGCTTCCTGTGGCGTTTGGTGACCGGCGGTTTGAAGTCTTGGAGCTCCGGCAGAGACGCAGACGAGACTGTCTCCACGTCGTCCTGAAACACACACAGTCAACACTCTTACATCACATTTATATCTTCGTTAAAGACTGATACTGGCTGCACACATTCATTCATTCATTCATTCATTCAACATACTACTCTAAAAAATCTTCACTTTTCTCCCTAAAATATTCTGTCTTTTCTCTTTAAAATATTCTGACTTTTCTCCTTCAAATATTCTGTCTTTTCTCTTCAAAATATTCTGACTTTTTTCTGAAAATATTCAACGTTGATGATCTTGTTCTGAAATTTTCTTCAGTATCAAAGTAATCCAGTGACAGTTGGATTGAGTTGCCTTGTCTTGTTATTTGTGCATATAAAATAAAAAAGAAGAAATATTCAATTACATAAGAAAATGCTCAGGTGGGATGAAAGAACAACGCTGAGGGTTTGTTAAAGGAACCCACCTAACATTAAATTAAAGACGACTGAACATGCTGCCACACATTTACAAATCAACAGAAATACTTGTTAAATATTTAAGAGGAAAGACAAGAATACAAATTCTAGATAAGGGTCACTACAGATTAAAAAAAAGGTAGAAAAAGGAATAAAAACTATTATTACAGTAACATATCTGCACTCTAAGGACCATGTGATGTAATGCTCTGAGTGTCCAGCAGGGGGAGCTGTCCCCCTGTCCTCAGATTGGTTTTATTCAACCTGGACTCTGTCTCCATGTGTGTGTGTCTGAGCGTCTGATGTGAACAACAATCTCTGAACCTGGTCCAGTATTAAACCAGAACCAAGCTGTAA
This sequence comes from Sander lucioperca, assembly GCF_008315115.2. NCBI lineage: Eukaryota > Metazoa > Chordata > Actinopteri > Perciformes > Percidae > Sander > Sander lucioperca. The sequence goes on from NC_050179.1 coordinate 21,276,116, forward strand.
TGTGACCCTACAGGACTAATGTTCAGCAGCAGTTAGAGTCACTAAAAGTTCTGTTGTTGCTGCTGACAGACTCAGATTATTATTCTAAGTGTTTGACAACATTATGGGATGGATCCCTACAGAGATAGACCTTTTAGTTAAAGAGTAAGATCCTTTTAGTTTAACATGA
>NC_050179.1:21281284-21343784 GCF_008315115.2 Sander lucioperca
CACACACACACACACACACACACACACACACACACACACACACACACACACACACACACACACACACACAGAGTGCTAACTTCAGCTGACAGCAGCTGTACAGGTGTGTTTACTGACTCCTGCCCCCCCCCCCCCCCCTCAGGACTCATAATAAATTACCCAGCATGCAGGTTGGCCGAGCTCAGCAGCTGCTGCGTCCGATCCTGTCAGCTGGTTCTGCAGCAGCTGAACCTGGAATGTAGCGCTAATGATAGCACTGCACCACAGTGACTTCATTATTATTATATTCATTATATATCCTACGACGAGCTGCGTCTCACCTGCTGGAATGATCGGGCCCAAAAAATCCAGCCCCCCCTACCCGTGCCCGTTGTGTCCGAGCCCGGCCCGACACATTACCTGTTATTATGATCCTGATTTAAACCGGACAATGTTTTAATACGTGGCCGTTATAACGGACCTTCTCAACTACAACTCAGAGTTGTTAGAACTACAGAAATCTGTTAGAATTATCTTAATGAATAACAAGGAGGAAGCATGAAAACTGCTGTTAGTTTATTCAGAACGGATCACACATGATCTGAATGAAGAAACCTAAAAATAACCTAGACCCACCTAATTAATACCGTCCTTCACCACGGTCTCATCACCTAATTAATACTGTTCTTCACCACGGTCTCATCACCTAATTAATACTGTCCTTCACCACGGTCTCATCACCTAATTAATACTGTCCTTCACCACGGTCTCATCACCTAATTAATACTGTCCTTCACCACGGTCTCATCACCTAATTAATACTGTCCTTCACCACGGTCTCATCACCTAATTAATACTGTCCTTCACCACGGTCTCATCACCTAATTAATACTGTCCTTCACCACGGTCTGCATGCTGACCCCGCCCAATAAGGCTAATTAAGTCATGATTCCAAAAACATAAAATGCTTGATCAAGGGCCCGGCCCGGGGATAGCGGCGAAAAATATTGGCCAAATATCGGTTTGGGCTCGGGCAGAGAATCTAAACTCTAATCACAAGCATCGTCTTTAGTGGGTGTGACTGCTGGAAATCGCCCCTGGTGGAATCTAGAGAATTTAGAGACTGTCCTTCCCCGAAAACAGAACAACACTGACACTGATTGTCCACACAGTCAGAGAGCTAGTTAGCATGTTAGCATGCAGCTCAGAGCAGGAAGTGGGAGTTGAGAACAACAGAAGACTTCTCAGGACTGAAGAGTGTGTGTGTGTGTGTGTGTGTGTGTGTGTGTGTGTGAGAGTGTGTGTGTGTGTGTGTGTGTCTGTGTGTGAGTGTGTGTGTGTCTATCTGTGCGTGCGCCTGTGTGTATCTGTCTGTGTGTGTGTGTGCACACGTGCGTCTGTCTGTGCGCGCGCGTCTGTCTGTCTGTCTGTCTGTCTGTGTGTGTGTGTGTGTGTGTGCACGCGTGCGTGTCTGTCTGTGCGCGCGCGTGCGTCTGTCTGTCTGTCTGTCTGTCTGTCTGTGTGTGCACGCGTGCGCGTCTGTCTGTCTGTGTCTGTGTGTGTGCATGTCTGCTCTGTGTGTCTGTGTGTGAGTGTGTGTGTGTGTGTGTGTGTGTGTGTGTGTGTCTGTGTCTGTGTGTCTGTGTGTGTCTGTGTGTGTGTGTGTGTGTGTGTGTGTGTCTGTGTCTGTGTCTGTGTGTGTCTGTGTGTGTCTGTGTGTGTGTGTGTGTGTGTGTGCTTCAGGGTGGAGATGTGTTAACATTTTAACATTTTATTTAATTATCTTTAAACGTGTTTAAAATCTGCAGCCAATCCTGCGTCGGCAGATGCTGTGACCTTGCTGAGGTCACAGAATAAGCCGACATCACCTCCCTTCCAGCCGACGTGTTTAATATTAATATGGATCATATTCAGGGTCAGAGAGGCGTCTTCTTAAAGGACACCTTCATCATCATCATCATCTTCATCACTGCTGACGGCTGTTTAAACTCACATCTCTCTGTCTAACGTCCCACAGGAGGACGTTCAGACCCGAGGGAAACTAACCGGAGGAATCAGGTGCGTTTCATTTCCACACCTCAGAGTTTTTCTTTGTGTTCAAACATTTGCAGGTTTCAGAGAACCGCTGAGACTCAACAGCAGAATAATGTTTGTGTCATTCAGGTTGTTTCCCCCACCCCCCCACCCTGGAGAACATTCATTAAAGCGTGCAGCTGAGACGGGGCGGCGGCGAGCTGTGACATGTTTTTGTTTGGACTGAAATAGGCCACACAACGCACATGTCACGCTCCTGCAGCCACACATTCAAATTACATCAAGTCACTTAATGTGCAGCGCTGGGAGACACAAAAACAACACAAAGAGACACAAAACCTCCACAAAGAGACACAAAACCTCCACAAAGACACACAAAAACAACACAAAGAGACACAAAACCTCCACAAAGAGACACAAAACCTCCACAAAGACACACAAAAACAACACAAAGAGACACAAAACCTCCACAAAGAGACACAAAAACAACACAAAGAGACACAAAACCTCCACAAAGAGACACAAAACCTCCACAAAGACACACAAAACCTCCACAAAGAGACACAAAACCTCCACAAAGACACACAAAAACAACACAAAGAGACACAAAACCAACACAAAACCTCCACAAAGAGACACAAAACCTCCACAAAGACACACAAAAACAACACAAAGAGACACAAAACCTCCACAAAGAGACACAAAACCTCCACAAAGACACACAAAACCAACACAAAACCTCCACAAAGAGACACAAAACCTCCACAAAGACACACAAAAACAACACAAAGAGACACAAAACCAACACAAAACCTCCACAAAGAGACACAAAACCTCCACAAAGAGACACAAAACCAACACAAAACCTCCACAAAGACACACAAAACCTCCATTCGAGGCAGTGACGGGGGAATCAAGTCGCTCCCATCCCATCCCACGAAAATACTCCCGTCATATCTCGATCACGTGCGATCAAAAAGAGACGTTGTCCGTCGCTGTCTGGAGGAGAACTAGCCAGTTGATATCGCGTGTGTGCGTTTGGTTAATCACACTCAAATCACTGAGGTTGCATCGAAATTTAGGCTACACTATACATGCATTACCTACAGACCTAGGTAACATGCATTACCTACAGACCTAGGTAACATACATTACCTACAGACCTAGGTAACATGCATTACCTACAGACCTAGGTAACATACATTACCTACAGACCTAGGTAACATGCATTACCTGCAGACCTAGGTAACATGCATTACCTACAGGTCTAGGTAACATGCATTACCTACAGACCTAGGTAACATGCATTACCTACAGGTCTAGGTAACATGCATTACCTACAGGTCTAGGTAACATACATTACCTGCAGGTCTAGGTAACATGCATTACCTACAGGTCTAGGTAACATACATTACCTACAGGTCTAGGTAACATGCATTACCTACAGGTCTAGGTAACATACATTACCTGCAGGTCTAGGTAACATACATTACCTACAGGTCTAGGTAACATACATTACCTGCAGGTCTAGGTAACATACATTACCTACAGGTCTAGGTAACATGCATTACCTACAGACCTAGGTAACATACATTACCTACAGACCTAGGTAACATGCATTACCTGCAGACCTAGGTAACATGCATTACCTACAGGTCTAGGTAACATGCATTACCTACAGACCTAGGTAACATGCATTACCTACAGGTCTAGGTAACATGCATTACCTACAGGTCTAGGTAACATACATTACCTGCAGGTCTAGGTAACATGCATTACCTACAGGTCTAGGTAACATACATTACCTACAGGTCTAGGTAACATGCATTACCTACAGGTCTAGGTAACATACATTACCTGCAGGTCTAGGTAACATACATTACCTACAGGTCTAGGTAACATACATTACCTGCAGGTCTAGGTAACATACATTACCTACAGGTCTAGGTAACATGCATTACCTACAGACCTAGGTAACATACATTACCTACAGGTCTAGGTAACATACATTACCTACAGGTCTAGGTAACATACATTACCTGCAGGTCTAGGTAACATACATTACCTACAGGTCTAGGTAACATACATTACCTACAGGTCTAGGTAACATACATTACCTGCAGGCCTAAACACCAAAACAAGTTCCTTCCCGAGACTACTTAGCATCTGGTTAGGGCTAGCAGGTTGCATGTTGGTGGACCATGCTGCAGTTTAAACTACTGACCTGGGGTGTCGGTGAGATCCTGCAGGCGGACGAGCAGCAGCAGAGATCCGGCTGCCAGCAGCAGGAGGAACCACAGGGGGCAGTAGAGAGCGCCGGGCAGCTTCATCACTCAGAGGAACTACAGGGGGCAGTAGAGAGCACCGGGCAGCTTCATCACTTCATTAGTCCTGCAGCTACCAGATCATCTGATCCCAAATCAGCTGCCGTCGCACAGCCTGCACACACACACACACACACACACACACACACACACACACACACACACACACACAGTCATTATGTTATATTGAGGTGAGGCTGCTACTGAAGCTGCAGAGGCTGCTGTTCACGTAAAGCCGTCTACATAAGATCCACGCTGGCTGGGACTCCACCTGAACGTCTAAAGCGTGAGCTATGCTTCTGCGTTAAATCAACGCCATGGTAAGTAGGCATGTGGAGACACCGACCCTACGCTGTAGACGTCATCTCTCCAAAAATATAACTACACGTTGCTCGGCCGTGGCTTGGTAGCGTTGCATTTCCCCCCCTGACTCATTTCCTGGTTCTCCTTCACCATAAACAACATGAAATCACACACACACACACACACACACACCCCAAAGAGCTTCCCCGATCCTCTCTCTTTTACAGTCACAAACGTCCGTCTCCTCTTGTAGATTACAATACTCCAAAACACAGCATAACTGGTCGTCAGCCTCAGTAATGGATAACACTGTCCTTCTACAACCTACTAAACCTCACGAAGTTCGTTCGCTTAGCGACTGTCTCTCTGGCTGTATCTCTCAAAACGGAAATATCTGCATGTTACAACTAAGCCCCGCCCCTCTACCTGGGATTGTAATTACATTGGCTGATAGGTCATGACCCTCCTATAAAGTAAACAAAGACGAGGCTGCTATCAAGTTCAGCTGTGTGGCTGATTACGCATGCTGAATCATGTACACTTCACTCAAACTACAGTCAATGGCATGAACTTCAAACTTTGACCCTTTAAAACTGCAAATACAACTCCCACGTTCCAAACGCTTCACTCGTGTTAACCATTTTAACATATATATGGCATTAACTTATATTTTCTTCACCATATTTATATATTTATACTGCATTTAAATAATTTCAATGACTGTTTTAACTACTTAACTCTCCATATCTAAATGAAATGTAGCCAGGGCTACTGAAGATGAAAGCATGGTCCTGCTGAGACATAAGTCCTTTAACCCTGGGTATATTCTGAAGGTGGTAGTAGGCTGACTTTGTTATTGTCTTAATGTGGCTGCTGAAGTCCAGGTCTGAGTCCATGACTACACCGAGATTTCTGGCTTTGTCTGTTTGTAACATTGTTGATTTTGAAATCATCAGCAATAATTACACAGTCAAAGTTAATCCAGATTATAGACAGCAGTTAAGTGAAGTCACCCGAGAGAGGTATTTAGGTGGCCTGTAGATATTTAGTGCAGCTCGAGAGGAGGACCTCAGCTGAAGAGCCACATATTCAAAAGAAGCTACATTTCCATTAGACATTTGCGTACATTGGAATGAGTCCTTAACAACACTAGAGCCGAGGCTGTTTGGAACGGGCCGATTGCTTGGCCTGTGGGATTGCTGCTTGTTGTACCCCAAAATGACTTACAGAAGGACCCCGAACCCTTATTATGTAACTCCACTGTATAGCCTACTACTGACTTGTGTAGTTTACTGTGTACTTCTACATCAGAGGAAGACATTGTACTACTACATTTACCTGACAGAGAACATGGCACATTCAGAATTTAATCACAAAATATCACAATGAAAATGTGGAATAATCAGACAGTTGCCTCATGGACTTGTTGGGGGTTCGGTGCCTTGCTCGAGAGAACCTGGCAGTGCCCGGGGGGTGTACCCTCTCTTCTCACTCATTAAACTGTTATTAGGGCTTAACCAGGTTTCAGTTAAACACATTAAATCAAGATCGTGCTTATTAATAAAACCATAGATTAGTAAGGCCAGTGTTAGCGTTGGTGTTGGTTAGACTTCAGACTACATTTTTCCTTGAGAATGTTTTTTAGGTGCCAGTTAAAATTTACTTCAGGCAAGTAGAATTATTTTTTACTTTCCCGCCCGGACAAGTGAATGAAAACGTTGATTAAACCCTGTTAGGGCGAGTGGTATGGATGCTAAAACTATTTCCTATCATATATATATACCTATCACCACAGACGGGGCTTATATCAGCCATATCATCCCTACATGAAGCTCCCCAGCACTGTCTGTATATGTGTGTGTGTGTGTCTGTGTCTGTCTGTGTGTGTGTGTGTGTGTGTGTGTGTGTGTGTGTGTTTGTGTGTGTGTGTGTGTGTGTGTGTGTATGTGTGTGTGTATGTGTGTGTATGTGTGTTTGTGTCTGTCTGTCTGTGTGTGTGTGTGTGTGTGTGTGTGTGTTACTTATATGTTGTGTTTGGGGTGAAGGTGTCTATGTTGACTGTATGTGTATGTATGTATATATATATTTGTGAGGACTTGTACAGACTGTAGAAACTACTAAAGAATATGTCTCTTTGTGACATCCATTAGGAAGATGTGAACACCCATGGTCCTAGAAGTCTTTGTAGAGTGCCACAAGCACACATCAGTTAAAGCTCGCTGCGTCACGTCCACAGCTCCAGTTCCTCCTGGAGACTGTGAACATGACTTAGTTAGAATAAAGATTAAATCAGGCTGATACCATGACTCAGCAGTTTCTCACAGACTCTATTTCAAAGTGTTTGAACCTGCTGCTACACTGACTCTGTGTGTCAGTGTGTTTCTTAGTGTGTGTGTGTGTGTGTGTGTGTGTGTCTGTCTGTGTGTCTGTCTGTGTGTGTGTGTGTGTGTGTGTGTGTGTGTGTTTCTTAGTGTGTATGTGTGTTTCTTAGTGTGTATGTGTGTTTCTTAGTGTGTGTGTGGGTGTGTCTGTGTGTATCTGTGTGTGTGTGTGTGTTTCTTAGTGTGTGTGTGTGTGTGTGTGTGTGTGTGTGTGTGTGTGTGGGTGTTTCTTAGTGTGTGTGTGTGTGTGTGTGTGTGTGTGTGTGTGTGTGTGTGTGTGTGTGTGTGTGTGTGTGTGTGTGTGTGTTTACTGCTGACTGCACACTTCCTGTTCCCACGAGGCCGTGCAGGAACATCTGTTTCTCTGGAGCAGTCAAACAGCTTCTCTCAGCTCTCAGGTGAACTAACCTACGCAGGTACACAGGCTGATATTTTATATATATATATATATATATATATATATATATATATATATATATATATATATATATATATATATATATATATATATACCCAGATATTGATCTCTGATGGCGTTCTTCTCCATCTGTCAACTTAATCCTCCACCCTGAGACTCTGAGGGTCAAAGGTCAACAGGAAATGTAATCCTCCACCCTGAGACTCTATCACAGTAGTGTGATGAAGATCTGATCACATGACTTTGTTCCCTTATCAACATCTCTGCTGAATCAGCTCAGGAGGGCAAAGAAGAGACAGCTTCCTCCCCATGTAGGAATATATGTATGACTATTTATGACCACTACATCATATTCATTACGTACGTTTTCAACTGTTGTCTTCATGTTGTTGTTGTTGTGTTGTCTTCATATTGTTGTTGTTGTGTTGTCTTCATATTGTTGGAGCTTGTATTGCGCCTACAGACAATAAAGTCTTATCTTATCAAAACGCTCCCGGTTAGGGTTAGCAGCGTGTTATTAAGGAACCCACACAACCTCTAGGATAGACCCACCCAACCAGTCTCAACCAGTCTCAACCCGTCTCAACCAGTCTCAACCAGTCCCAACCCGTCTCAACCAGTCCCAACCCGTCTCAACCCGTCTCAACCAGTCCCAACCCGTCTCAACCAGTCCCAACCCGTCTCAACCAGTCTCAACCAGTCCCAACCCGTCTCAACCAGTCCCAACCAGTCCCAACCCGTCTCAACCAGTCCCAACCCGTCTCAACCAGTCTCAACCCGTCTCAACCCGTCCCAACCCGTCTCAACCCGTCTCAACCAGTCCCAACCCGTCTCAACCAGTCCCAACCCGTCTCAACCCGTCCCAACCAGTCCCAACCAGTCTCAACCCGTCCCAACCCGTCTCAACCAGTCCCAACCCGTCTCAACCAGTCCCAACCCGTCTCAACCAGTCTCAACCCGTCCCAACCAGTCCCAACCCGTCTCAACCAGTCTCAACCCGTCCCAACCAGTCCCAACCCGTCTCAACCAGTCTCAACCCGTCCCAACCCGTCCCAACCCGTCTCAACCAGTCGGGCTGCTTCGTAGTATAAGTTATAATAAGTAATAAGTCAGTGTGTGTATGTTAATAATAAGTTATAATAATAAGTAATAAGTCAGTGTGGGTATGTTAATAATAAGTTATAATAATAAGTAATAAGTCAGTGTGGGTATGTTAATAATAAGTTATAATAATAAGTAATAAGTCAGTGTGGGTATGTTAATAATAAGTTATAATAATAAGTAATAAGTCAGTGTGGGTATGTTAATAATAAGTTATAATAATAAGTCAGTGTGGGTATGTTAATAATAAGTTATAATAATAAGCCGGACGCCGGAGAGCTCCGCAGCAATTCAGCACACGGCAGATAGTGGGGACAGGAAGTCGAGCACAGAAACAAAATAAAACATCCGGTTAATTTTCAAAATAAAATCCACCGTGCTCACGGCGGATCATATTTCCCTGCACTATATAATGAATGGAAACAAACTGTTGTTGGTTTTGTGGTTCTGTTGATTGAAACTACATCCTGTTATATTGCGAGATCATACGTGAATTCGCGAGATCTCGTGACTTCAGCTGTCAGTCAGGCCAGCAAATCCGGACCTGGTGGTATTTAAGGACGGCGGAGCACGGAGCCGGTCCGCAGACGTTCTGCAGTTGGTGGAAATGAGGAGGAAGTCCCGAGTCTGGAGCCAGAGTTATTCTTTAGTCTGGTTCATACGCATTTTAACCAATACTTTTTCATGACTTTTTGGCAAATTTCCATGATTATGTATTCCTGAAAATGTCAGTCGACATTATACAATAAGAATATAAATCTGTGTTAAAGTTTCCCCTCAGAGGTTTAACCATCAAATGACTTTATGTGGTTCATGGTGGGAGTCGTGATATCACTCCCTGAATATAACGGTGAGGTTAGGACGACGTGAAATACATTCATTAATCACATTATTATGCTGTAAATTCCATGACTTTTCCAAAACTTTCTGGGTCTTTTTATGTTTCCAAAACCAGGTCTGGAATTAGCATTTTTCAAATTCCATAACTTTTCCATTCTTTTTCAGAACGTGTGAACCCTGTTTAGTTCTGTCATTTTAATTTACAGAGTGAAAAACTTTTCTAACAGTTTGGACTTAACCTTTTCATTTAGTCTTCACAGTTGGACCGATGTCCTGATGTATCATCATGGGACTGTCAGCAGTATGTTGATCATCACAGATGTGCTGCATGCTGTATCGTATCGAGGGTGCCCTGTGATTCCCCCCTCTGGTCCGTTCTGTTGTGTGCTCCTGGTCAGATTTTAAAAGTGTGTATGAAAGCGTTTGTGTGGAAGCTGGGCTCCATTATCATAACTCAGAGAGATGTGTGCTGCTCCCTGGAGAGCGGGGGGGAAACATCTGTAACCCGAGACACTCTGCTCTGCTTCCATGTTTTATTAATGTGTCCCGCCCCGCAAATAACTGCCCTTTGTAGATTATTTGACATGGTGACTGTGCTTCCTCTGCGTGTTTACGTTTAAGGTGCTTATGGTAATTACACCCTGATCCTGGTTCAGCTTCACACTCTGTTCATCCTCTCCTGCAGCACAAACACGTCTAACGCTTTAACGGAGGAATATTAAATCATAACGCTGAGCTAGTTTAATGGATCAGCGTTCAAACGGTAAACACCCCCCCCCCCCCCAGAGACAGAAACATCAACCTTTGGAGGGGAGGGGTTGAGTGTCATCAGATTATTCATCTTTGTGAGAACCGAAGAGTGTTAAAGACATGTTCTGTGTGTGTGTGTGTGTGTGTGTGTGTGTGTGTGTTTGTGTGTGCATGCATGTTCTGTGTGTATGTGTGTGTGTGTGTGTGTGCGTGTGTGTATATGTGTGTGTGTGCGTGCGTGCATGCATGCATGCATGCGTGTGTGTGTGTGTATACTGTATATATCTGTGTGTATATACTGTATGTGTGTGTGTATATATACTGTATATGTGTGTGCGTGCATGCGTGTGCGTGTGTGTGTGTGTGTATACTGTATATGTGCGTGTGTGCATACGTGTGTGTGTGTGTGTGTGTGTGTGTGTGTGTGTACTGTATATGTGCGTGTGTGCATACGTGTGTGTGTGTGTGTGTGTGTGTGTGTGCGTGTGTGTGTGTTGAGGTTATTTTTAGCAGTGAGTAATAATTCAGTGCGATAACAGAGCAGCTCGTTCACCTTCTCTCTGACAGAGGAAACCAACCAGCAGATGGATCCTCTTCCTCCTCCTCCTCCTCCATTCAAACACTCAACTACAATAAACATTTACAATCCAACATGAAAACACCATCACATGTTACAGCTGAACAATATATTAAAACACCATCACATGTTACAGCTGGGACGATCTATTAAAACACCATCACACCTTACAGCTGGGACGATATATTAAAACACCATCACATGTTACAGCTGGGACAATACATGGCCGCTGATTGGATTTGTATTGCTTTTCATTTTTTCTGATTGTAGCTTGTCCTTGTTGCGTGCAGCAACGTGTTCCTCTAGCTCCCCGTGTGATTCAGTATCTCCTGACACGTCACTAATGAGCAACTACAGGCCGGTATCAAACCTTCCATTTTTAAGTAAAATCATTGAAAAAGCGGTTCTTTTCTTGTCACTAAACAACAGTTTTGATGCCTTCCAGTGGGGTTTCCGACCACACCACAGCACTGAGACAGCTCTTGTTAAAGTCTTAAATGACATCCACTTAAACATAGTGGCAAAACTTCAGTCTTAGTATTACTTGATCTCAACACGGTCGACCATGACATATTGCTAGACCAATTGGAAAACTGTGTTGGCCTTTCTGGCTCAGTACTAAACTGGTTTGAATCCTACTTAAAGTGCTCATGTTATGCTTTTTGGCTTTTTCCCTTTTCCTTTATTGTGTTATATATCTTTTTGTGCATGTTATAGGTTTACAAAGTAAAAACACAAACTGCTCCAAACAGCTCTATTGTAGTCCAGCCTTTACTTCAGAGACAAACGTGGTCACTTTGGAACACACGTTATAATGCTCGCCTAGCTGCTAGCATGGAACGCCCTCATACTCTGCTTCTGACTGGCTAGTAGTCCTTACCTAGGTACTGTCAGGGCCCTCATACTCTGCTTCTGACTGGCTAGTAGTCCTTACCTAGGTACTGTCAGGGCCCTCATACTCTGCTTCTGACTGGCTAGTAGTCCTTACCTAGGTACTGTCAGGGCCCTCATACTCTGCTTCTGACTGGCTAGTAGTCCTTACCTAGGTACTGTCAGGGCCCTCATACTCTGCTTCTGACTGGCTAGTAGTCCTTACCTAGCTACTGAGCATGTGCGACTCCCAACAAAGATGGAACAGAAGTGAGAGGTCTCACTCTGTAGCTAAAACAGAGAGCTCAACACACAGGGTGAAAAGAGGAGCTGCAGCAATGTGCAGTACAACAAAAATATATGATGTTTTCTGAAAATTAAACCACATAAACCTATTCTGATACAACCTCTAAATACAATTATGAACCTTTAAATGCGCTGAATATGAGCACTTTAAAGAATATGGACTACTTTGTGTCTATAGGTATTTATGCATCTGAGCATACTAATATGACGTGCGGAGTTCCCCAAGGCTCCGTTCTGGGGCCTCTCCTGTTTAACATCTACATGCTCCCACTGGCTCAGATTATGGAAAACAACAAAATAAGTTACCATAGTTATGCGGACGACACACAAATTTACATAACCTTATCGCCAGGGGACTATAGTCCAATACAACAACTGACTAAGTGCATTGAACAAATTAACGACTGGATGTGTCAGAACTTTCTTAAATTAAATGAAGAAAAAACTGAGGTGGTTGTTTTTGGAGCAAAAGAGGAATGATTAAAAGTCAGCGCTCAGCTTCAAACGATAATGTTAACAACAACAGACAAAGCCAGAAATCTTGGTGTAGTCATGGACTCAGACCTGGACTTCAGCAGCCACATTTAGGCCGGCTTCGCACTGGCTGCGTGGCGTGAGCGTGTCGGCTGCGTGGCGTGAGCGTGTAACCTGTGTGGCGTGAGCGTGTAACCTGTGTGGCGTGTCCGTTTTTATGCGTGTGCATGCTAGAAATAGAACCGACGCCTATTTTTCAAGCGTGTTGGAAGCGTTTCCAGGCAACATAGAATACGAAAAGATGTTTATATGTCATTTAGACACAAATACGTTTAATAAATGACATGTTGATGTTTGAAAGTCTCGAGGTTTTTACATAAATGTAATTTAAAAAAATAATAATAATTAAAGCTGCAAGCAGCGATGGACGGGCCCTCGCTCCTCTGCGCGCGTCGGGGTCACCGGCGGTCGCCGCTCCTTGCGACCGTGCATTTGCGCAGCACTCAGACACCGCAAATCGTCACCAATGAAAAGGGAACTCCCTGCTGCGTTCATTGATACCTCACACAAGACTCTACCTTAGATGGTTCAAATGTTATGAAAGGGGCGTGGCTTAAGCATAGGGGGCGGGCCAAACCATCACCAATGAAGAAGCAACTCTCTGCTGAGTTCAATGACACCTCACACAAGACTCTTCCTTAAATGGGTCACCAGTTATAAAAAGGGGCGTGGCTAAATTATAGGGGCCGGGTCAACCCATCACCAATTAAAAAGGAAGTCTCTGCTGAGTTCAATGATACCTCACACATGGGTCTACTTTAATCGGTTCAAATGTTATGAAAGGGGGCGTGGCTTAAGCATAGGGGGCGGGGCAAAACATCACCAATGAAGAAGCAACTCTCTGCTGATTTCAATGACACCTCACACAAGACTACCTTAAACGGTACAAATGTTATGAAAGGGGGCGTGGCCTGAGTAAGTGGGCGTGGTTATATTATAGGGGCCGGCTCATTATCACATGTAGACCACACATTCTAAGTTTCATGTAAATCGGATGATGTTTGTCATATAAGGCGCATTTCCTGTTGCCAGCGGGGGGCGCTATGACCAAAAGTCAAATATGGCCTGTAGGTGTCCTCAGGCCTGGACCCTTGTCAATCGTGAGAATTTTCGGGCAGATACGACAACGTCCACTCAAGTTACAACAATTTATTTGTTCATCGCTCAACACTCAAAATGGCCGCCACGCCACGCCCACACCGTCAGACGAAAAGTTTTTCTTTTAATAAATTTTCATCTTTAAGGTGTTGGGATGATAGAGACCAAGTTTGAAGTACATCAGATGAAATCTCTAGGAGGAGTTCGTTAAAGTACGACATGTGGAAATGGCCAAAATCGCACTAATTTTGAACTTTGAAATCAAAATGGCGGACTTCCTGTTGGGCTTAGGGTATGGCTTCAATGACGTTTTTTGTACATCTTGACATGATACACATGTGTACCAAGTTTCGTGAGTCTACATTAAACGCACTGCAGGGGCTCAATTCTTTTAACATTGTAGGGGGCGCTAGCGAGCCATTTTTGCGCGCCTATTCCCGAAACCCTTAAAATACGTAAATTTTCACCAGACTTGATGCGACCGCCAAATTTGGTGAGTTTTTGAATATGTTAAGCCCCTCAAAAAGCCAATTCATTTGCCGGGAAAATAATAATTCCTTCAGTTTCAATAGGGCCTTCGCCGCTGTCGGCGCTCGGGCCCTAATAATTATTGATTTTCAAATATTGCACCTGTCAATCCAGAAGGAAATATTCTGTAACCTATGTTGCCGTCAATACTGCCGACGTTGTCTTTGCTGTAATCAGATCAGAATATATTTATGTTTATGTTTATGGAAACATCCATGTGTCCAGACAAGGCTAGCAGCAGCAGCGCCGCGTCAGACACCTTTCTGGTGTGCAAAGACATAGAAAACGCCACACAGCTGACACGCAACAGAAACGCCATGCAGGCAGTGTGAAGCCGGCCTAAGACAATAACAAAGTCAGCCTACTACCACCTTCAGAATATACCCAGGGTTAAAGGACTTATGTCTCAGCAGGACCATGCTTTTATCTTCAGTAGACTTGACTACTGTAACGGAGTCTTTACAGGTCTCCCTAAAAAATCACTCAGACAGCTGCAGCTGATTCAGAACGCTGCTGCTCGAGTCCTCACTAAGACCAAGAAAGTGGATCACATCACTCCAGTACTGAAGTCTCTACACTGGCTTCCTGTGCCTCAAAGAATTGATTTCAAAATACTTTTGCTGGTTTATAAATCACTAAACGGTTTAGGACCTAAATACATTTCTGATCTGCTACTACACTATGACCCACCCAGACCTCTCAGGTGGTCTGGGACAGGTCTACTATGACCCCCCCCAGACCTCTCAGGTGGTCTGGGACAGGTCTGCTACACTATGATATGACCCCCCCCAGACCTCTCAGGTGGTCTGGGACAGGTCTGTTACACTATGAACCCCCCAGACCTCTCAGGTGGTCTGGGACAGGTCTGCTACACTATGAACCCCCCAGACCTCTCAAGTGGTCTGGGACAGGTCTGCTACACTATGACCCCCCCCAGACCTCTCAAGTGGTCTGGGACAGGTCTGCTACACTATGACCCCCCCAGACCTCTCAAGTGGTCTGGGACAGGTCTGCTACATTATGAACCACCCAGACCCCTCAGGTGGTCTGGGACAGGTCTGCTACATTATGAACCACCCAGACCTCTCAGGTGGTCTGGGACAGGTCTGCTTGTTGTCCCCAGAGTCAGAACTAAACAGGGGGAAGCAGCGTTCAGTTTTTATGCTCCACATATCTGGAACAAACTCCCAGAAAACTGCAGGTCTGCTGCAACTCTCAGTTCTTTAAATCAAGGCTGAAGATGTTTCTTTAAATAATTGTTAATTTCTTATACTGCACTGTAACTATTATACTGTATTTTATCTGTTTTTAATTTTTTTAATTGTTTTTAACTGCTCTTTGTTTTATGTAAAGCACTTTGAATTGCCCTGTTGCTAAAATATGCAATACAAATAAAGCTGCCTTGCCTATATATCTATGGTCATATATCTATGGTCATATATCTATGGTTAATCTATGGTTTGATGATCCTAAACATGGAGTATATATATATATATATATATATATATATATATATATATATATATATATATATACATACATAAAAGAGTATATGTAAAACAGGGCGGGGTATTGTGTTTCCTCTCCCCGGGTTGGACTCACCTGTGCGGGCAGCAGCATGGAGGCTGTCGGCGGAGTTTACGGTCCGTTTGGAAACTCCGTCTCTCCGGAGAGAAGCTTAATAACGACCGCACGGGAACCGGTGCTCTGTTGTTTCCCGGGGAAATGTCCGGTAAGTGAGATGAGAACGGAGCAACGGGAGAGAAAACGCCCAAACTTCCAGCGGACAGAGAGCAGAAGGAGAAGTGTGTTCCCGCTGGATGGGCGGGTCGAGCTGACAAGATGGGAAGATACCGGAAGATCAGCTGTCAGACCTTCACAATAAAACGTCCATTTAAAAACTCGTGTGTGTGTGTGTGTGTGTGTGTGTGTGTGTGTGTGTGTGTGTGTGTGTGTGTGTGTGTGTTGAGGTTATTTTTAGCAGTGTGTAATAATTCAGTGCGATAACAGAGCAGCTCGTTCACCTTCTCTCTGACGGAGACGGTGTGTGTGTGTGTGTGTGTGTGTGTGTGTGTGTGTGTGTGTGTGTGTGTGTGTGTTCACCGGAGAGGATCCATTCACTCCATTTACAGATTTTATATGATCTATGATATTCATCTTTGTATAAACTCTGCTTTTAAAGGTGCTTTATAAATAAAGTTATTATTATTATTATTATTATTATTATTATTATTATTATTATTATTATTATTATTATTATTTATCATTGTCATAGTTGTCATCTTTGTGTTTTTAAAAATACAGGAACAATCTGTCAAATAAAACAGAATAATTCTGTAAAATCAGTTAGTTTAACAATCATTATAAACTATGTAGACTTTCTGAATAAATAGACCTGTGGGATGTGTCTCAGTCTGTCCTCTGGCGCCCCCTGCTGCTGCACAATCACACAAGGTTTTACTTTCACAATAAGTAATAATAAGTTTGGAATCTGCCTTGTTGAAAGGTGCATATGTAACTGGGCTGAAATTATATCGTTACTTTTACGGTTGAAATTTCACCAAATCCTGATGAATATTGTTTTCTATATGTTTAAGATGTGTTTTATTGCCTATATTTATGCCTGAATGGTGTATTCAGACCAAGGTGTTAATACCTGTACTGTCACTTTAAGAGGTCGCAGGCCTTGTGCCGTCATTCAGGTGCTTCTCTCAGTCCGCGCCAGACTAGCTGAGAGGAGGTAATGTATTATTTTGCCCGTGATTTTTTAAACATTTATTTCGGTTTTTGAACAATGCAAACCTTGTTTTATGCATGTATAAATGTTAAGTTCTAGGTTGTGAACATGGAGTTAATGTGTCAATTGAATATAAACCTTGAAAACAGACTTTTTGCAAGCTTTAAAGTAGACATGTTTCCACATGCTAGTCTACAGGGTTTTCTGTATGTTTATCTGCTAACAGGAGCTTGAGACCTGTGTGCTATGTGGAGAAGACTGCATGTTACAGAGCCTTATGTTTTTTTCCTGTTGATTTGTACAGGTATGTGCATAATGTTCATTATAATTCATCTGGCATATTGTTTACACTGATTGTATTAAGCATGTAAAAGAAATTCATGTTAAATACATGGGGAATTTTATAATTTATCTAATTCATTTTCACATTTTTATTTAAAAATATTTTTGCTGTTGATACTAAAAGTTTTATCAGTCATGTATGTATGTGCAGTCCGCGCCAGACTAGCTGAGAGGAGGAGCTTGAGACCTGTGTGCTATGTGGAGAAGACTGCATGTTACAGAACCTTATGTGTTTTTCCTGTTGATTCGTACAGATAAAGCCACCGTTCTGCCTTCATTAAAAGAGCAACCAGCAGCTGGTCATGGTCCGGGTCCTTCCTTCACTCAGCACAACATAGAACACAACGCAGAACATACAAGGGTTAATGGACGTGCATCCAGCCTGATATAAGACTGTTAAAGACAATGCACGCCCGTTACACATACATAAACAAACAAACATTAATTGACAAAATAAACAATAAATACAGAAAAAAACATAAATACATTTTTTTTCATTGGGCACATATATAAAATATACAGTACATACAGAGTAACTGTTGCATAAGGAACTGGGCTACAGGTTCCTAAACTGCATCCTGGTTTCCTTCACTTGCTTCCTTCCTCACGTCTTAGTCCGTCCCACCGAGGAAGCTCAGAGACGAAGGGAATTCTGCCAGGAAACCAGTTTTTGTCACTTTTTTCAACATTTTTGTCATTTCTCTACGTTTTCATCACTGTTTTCGACATTTAGGAGGAGCCACGCACAATGAGTTCATTAAGTTCTGAGATAACAGATGGTGTTTTCCTCCGTGGTGGCACTTATTGATCCAGTCAGCCGCTAATTCACCTGTTTTTCTTCTTGTGTGGTGGCCGGCTGCAGGGAGAATACAGACATTCACCGCTGGGTACTGAGAGTAATGAAGACTATTGATTTAAAGACCCACAGCATTGTTCTCCACAGATCCTCTGTCACAACAACGGACTGAAGAAATCTGCCGAGTGTTCATTTAGGAACAAAGAACTCTTTTATTCTGAAGTCTGTGTCCTCAGAGAGGCTTTTATTCTCAAGTCTGTGTCCACACAGAGGTAGAAAGCGAGTGTGTTGGCCAACCCATTTTCTCTCCCAACTCTGTAAATCCTGACGCTGTGCCATGAACTACTACAACTACTATTTCTAGTCATAGTTCCATTATCTTTATTGTGAGTATTATTGCCACTGTTCATCACACCCCCAACTGGCACCTTCAGACACCGCCTACCAAGAGCCTGGGTCTGTCCCAGGTTTCTCCCTAAAAGGGAGTTTTTCCTCGCCACTGTCCCACTAAATGCTTTTGGGGGGATTACT
This sequence comes from Sander lucioperca, assembly GCF_008315115.2. Lineage (NCBI taxonomy): Eukaryota > Metazoa > Chordata > Actinopteri > Perciformes > Percidae > Sander > Sander lucioperca. Next base: position 21,299,734 of record NC_050179.1, read on the forward strand.
GTAAGTGTGGTCTAGACCTAATCTATCTGTAAAGTGTCCCAAAATAACTCTGATTTGACACTGAGTAAAATTAAATTGAATTAAATGTCAGAACAGCAGGTCCATCTGTGTCAATCAAGAGTTTTAAGTACTTACACTGGGTCATGAGAAGGGTGTCCGTCTTTCAATTCAATTTCAATTCAATTTTATTTATAGTATCAAATCATAACAAGAGTTATCTCGAGACACTTTACAGATAGAGTAGGTCTAGACCACACTCTATAATTTATAAAGTCCCAACAATTCTAGTAATTCCCCCAAGAGCAAGCATTTAGTGCGACAGTGGTGAGGAAAAACTCCCTTTTAGGAAGAAACCTCGGCAGACCCAGGCTCTTGGTAGGCTGTGTCTGACGGTGCCGGTTGGGAGGGCGATGAACAGTGGCACTGCAGGACGTTACAGGATGTAGCGTGGTACAGCAGGGCATGGCTGGATGTAGCAGGTTCAGCAGGACGTAGGGTGTAGTGAAGCAGGACCACGGCGACAGCTGCAGCCAAGATCTTGGTGCCATCCTAATCCAAGGAAATATGTTGGGAAAAAGAAACATAAGGACTCCGGGGAGTAAACTCCCCAGAGCTAGGTTAGTAACAAGCATTTCTGGATCTCCTCACTCCCTAACTATATGCTTTATCAAAGAGGAGGGTTTTCAGTTTATTCTTAAATGTGGTGACGGTGTCTGCCTCCCGAACCCAGACTGGGAGCTGGTTCCACAGGAGAGGAGCCTGGTAGCTGAAGGCTCTGGCTCCTGGACCCAGACTGGGAGCTGGTTCCACAGGAGAGGAGCCTGGTAGCTGAAGGCTCTGGCTCCTGGACCCAGACTGGGAGCTGGTTCCACAGGAGAGGAGCCTGGTAGCTGAAGGCTCTGGCTCCTGGACCCAGACTGGGAGCTGGTTCCACAGGAGAGGAGCCTGGTAGCTGAAGGCTCTGGCTCCTGGACCCAGACTGGGAGCTGGTTCCACAGGAGAGGAGCCTGGTAGCTGAAGACTCTGGCTCCTGGACCCAGACTGGGAGCTTGTTCCACAGGAGAGGAGCCTGGTAGCTGAAGGCTCTGGCTCCCATTCTACTTTCAGAGACTCTGGGAACCACAAGTAACTCTGCATTCTGGGAGCGCAGTACTCTAGTGGGACAATAAGGTACTAAGAGGTCCTCAAGATATGATGGTGCTAGACCATTTAGAGCTTTGTAGGTCAGGAGAAGGATTTTAAATTCAATCCTGGATTTTACAAGAAGCCAATGCAGAGAAGCTAATACAGGAGAAATATGATCTCTTTTCTTAGTTCTTGTCAGAACACGCGCTGCAGCATTCTGGATCAGCTGGAGAGTTTTAAGGGACTTATTTGAGCATCCTGATAATAAGGAATTACAGTAGTCCAGCCTGGAAGTAATGAATGCATGGACTAGTTTTTCAGCATCGTTTTGAGACAGGATGTTCCTGATTTTGACAATGTTACAAAGATGGAAAAAGGCTGTTCTAGAGGTTTGTTTTAGATGGCGTTAAAGGATAGATCCTGATCAAAAATAACTCCTAGATTTCTAACAGTAGTGCTGGAGGCCAGGGCAATACCATCCAGGGTAGCTATATCTTTAGATAATGAAGTTCGGAGGTGTTTGGGGCCCAGCACAATAACTTCAGTTTTGTTTGAGTTTAACATCAGGAAATTGTAGGTCATCCATGATTTTATATCTTTAATGCACGCTTGAAGTTTAGCTAACTGGCTGGTTTCGTCTGGCTTGATTGACAGATATAACTGGGTGTCATCCGCATAACAGTGAAAGTTAACAGAAAGTTAAAGTTAAGTTAGAGTGTTTCCTAATAATATTGCCTAGAGGAAGCATATATAAGGAGAATAGAATTGGTCCAAGCACTGAGCCTTGAGGAACGCCATGGTTAATTTTAGTGTAATTGGAGGATTTATCATTAACATTAACAAATTGCGATCGATCAGAGAAATAGGACTTAAACCAGTTTAGTGCGATTCCTTTAATGCCAACTAAATGTTCCAGTCTCTGTAAGAGGATGGTATGGTCAATAGTATTGAATGCAGCACTAAGATCTAATAAGACAAGTACGGAGACAAGTCCTTTGTCGGCAGCAGTTAGAAGGTCGTTAGTAATTTTCACCAGTGCCGTCTCTGTGCTATGATGCTTTCTAAATCCTGACTGAAAGTCCTCAAATAAGCTATTGCTATGTAGGAAATCACATAACTGATTAGCGACTACCTTCTCAAGGATCTTGGAGAGAAAGGGAAGGTTAGATATAGGTCTATAGTTGGCTAAGACCTCAGGATCGAGGGTGGGTTTTTTCAGAAGGTTTTATCACAGCTCCTTTAAATGACTGCGGTACATAACCTGTTAATAAAGACATATTGATCATATCTAGTAATGAAGTGTTAACCACGGGTAACGCTTCTTTAAGTAGCCTCGTTGGGATGGGGTCTAAGAGACAGGTAGATGGCTTAGCTGAAGAGACCTTTAACATTATTTGTTGAAAGTCTATAGGATAAAAGCAGTCTAAGTATATGTCAGGTCTTGTCGTTCTTTCTAGCACTCCTGCATTTAAAGGTGAACCATTGGAAGTTGAGGGCAAAAGGTGATGAATTTTATCTCTAATTGTTATAATTTTATCATTAAAGAAGCTCATGAAGTCGTCACTACTCAGAGCTATAGGAATAGATGGCTCAATAGAGCTGTGGCTATCTGTCAGCCTGGCTACAGTGCTGAGAAGAAACCTTGGGTTGTTCTTATTTTCTTCTATTAGTGATGAATAGTAGTCTGATCTGGCATTTCTGAGGGCCTTCCTAAAGGTTTTCAGACTGTCTTGCCAATCTAAACGAGATTCTTCCAGTTTGGTGGAACGCCATTTACTTTCAAGTTTTCGTGAGATTTGTCTTAATTTGTGAGTTTGGGAGTTATACCAAGGTGCTAGTTTCCTTTGCTTCATCATCTTCTTTTTGAGAGAAGCAACAGAGTCTAAAGTAGTCCGTAGGCAGGCCGTAGCAGCGTCTACAAAGTTATCAAGTTGGGAGGGACTAAAGTTAACATAACGGTCCTCTGTTATATTAAAGCGCGACATTGAGTCAAATGCTGTTGGAATATCTTCCTTAAATTTAGCTATCACACTGTCAGATAGGCTTCTAGTGTAGAAACTTTTATCTAATTTCGTATAGTTGGGTAGTAAGAATTCGAAAGTTATTAAGAAATGGTCTGATAATAAAGGATTCTGCGGATATATTATTATTATTTCGATGCCATATTCTAGCACAAGGTTGAGGGTGTGGTTAAAACAGTGAGTGGCCTCATGCACACTCTGACTGAAACCAATTGAATCTAATAATTATCTAATAATAATCTGTCAATCTGATGTGGTGATGATTGTTGAAACTAATAATTTAGGTTATAGTCCAAAAAATTAGTAATATGTTGACAGAAATTATTTTACAATTCCTATTTAACTCAGAAGGTATCGAAAATAATAATAAGACCAACAAACTTGTGGTAAACAGTGAGATTAACGTATTTGAAAAGTGACGATAAAGTACAACTTGGCGCGTCTCCATCCGCCCGACATCCGTAATCAGCTATAAAAACATGGAATAACTAGGTCTATTAAAGAACACATTTGTTTCGTTGATCAGAGTGACTGCTGAGTGAACAGAAAAGGCACCAGGATTAAATAAATCCTGGCTGTTGCCTGGTCAGGAGCAGGCTAGCTGTTAGCCTGGTCGGGAGCAGGCTAGCTGTTAGCCTGGCTGTTAGCCTGGTCGGGAGCAGGCTGCACAGAATAAATATCCATGGTGATTTATGTGCCTCCGCTTTCGTGAAACCGAGTCAAGGCTTAATTCATCCAGATAATGGGGAAATCCCGGCTTAATCCCTTATCTTAGTTTTGTGAAACAGGCCCCTGATGTGCTACTTGTTTGTATTTGGTGTTTGGGCCGCAGCACACTTGGGGGAACATCCACAACAACCCCAGTCCCCAGATCTCTTAGTGGTCCCCTAATACTGTATCTGAAGTCTCTTTATATAGACCTTAGTGGTCCCCTAATACTGTATCTGAAGTCTCTTTCCCGAAATTCAGCCTTGGTGCAGAATTACAGCCACTAGAGCCAGTCCCACAATGAGCTTTCCTTAGGATGTACCATTTCTGTGTCTGTTGCTTTAAATGCTGTTGAGGAGGAGAGGGGGGGGGGGCAAGGTGGAGGGGGGGGGGTGGTCTTGACCAACTGCCATGCTTCGCTTGTTTGCAAGCCATGACGTCTCTCTCTCATGGGTGGCCAAATTATCTGGGCGGGCAAAGCAGAGAAAGGGGAGGTAACCTTTCCCCTTATGACGTCATAAAGGGAAGATTCCTGATTGGCCCATCTGAGCTTTCATTTTCTCAAAGGCAGAGCAGGATACCCAGGGCTCGGTTTACACCTATCACCATTTCTAGCCACTGGGGGACCATAGGCAGGCTGGGGGAACTCATATTAATGTTAAAAAACCTCATAAAGTGACATTTTCATGCCATGGGACCTTTAACTAATTTCCTGAAGAAAATGCATCCTGGACTGCTGAAGATTGTTTAACAAGATGTAATTATGCATCATGTATCATTGTATATTTTCATGCACAGCTGTGATTTAAACTGATAATCTATTATCAATGAGGTGTATACAACATGAAAGGAGCTAATCCCTGACACAAAGATAAATGTTGTTTAATGTACAAATGTCAAAACATGTATTCAATTCAAAAAACAACTTTTGTCTCTCTGACTGCAGAAAACACAAAACCAGATGATTACAGTTCAAAATCAAACGTCAATACATCAACAAATCTATGTTGGTAAACAGACTGGTTGTTCCATCAAACATTGTCATTGAGTTCATGAAGTTATTAACAGAGTAGTGATGATCGGTCATATGATCTGTAAGAGCACTTTGACCAACAGAAAAAAACATGAAATATGAGCCTTTAAAACAATATGTGGAGTTTCAAAGTCCAAACTCACGTCCAGCATCAGAATTGTAACGACTGCATCCGTTTTATAGATTTATAGGTTTATTATGAGTCAATGTTCAAATGGCAGAGCAGAGACACAGCCAAAATCAGGATAGAGAGACTGAATATGTTAAAGAGTGAAACAGGATCAGATGTAGTGTGAAGTTTTGAGTGTGAAACCTTTCCATGTTGGTGATAACCTGCAGGCACATGAGATAGACAGATTATATATAGATTAAAATAACAATGTGTACGTAAAAGATAATGTTTAACAAACAAAATCAATCTCCAACTATTTTCAACAATTGATTAGTAATTTGGAGTCATTTTTTTAAGAAAAAAACGTATACTTCTGTGAATGCAGCTTGTTAAATGTGAATATTTTCTACCGCTTTTATGTCACGGACTAGGTGTAGAGATAAATACACCAACGCATTCTCTGAATGGCTGCAAATCATATTGTACGAAAACTTTTACACAACAATTCGTATGATATCCTATGAAATTACTGCTACTGCCGGCCATTCACATGACAGTTAAGTTTAGTGGTCTTTACAGTTAAATTCAGCCGAGAAAAGGTAACTGTGAGCCAGGTACCGATCACTGTGAGGTGACGTCCTTTCAGAGGCTGTTACAGTTGATTTTGGCCGACAAAAAGTGAGTGTCATGCAGCGAAGTTTAGACCAGTTAAAATTAGGAAAAAGATTGTGGTTTGGATTAAAACACCATCCGGACATGAACACCTGTTTCCTGGTGAAAGTCTTGTGTTTTCTCCTTAACTTCTTCTGGGACATAAACAATTTTCAGTTTGTAGCTTGCTAGCTCAAAGTTTGTTATTTCCTGAAGAACGGCAACACACAGAGAGTGGAAGGGGAGGTACATGAGGCAGACGCAGGGGGCAGATGTGAGGCAATTATCCTAGAAATCTGTTGAACCAGACTAGAGTGATTGCGGAAATAAAGCTAAAAATGCATAAAAATTGCAAGAAATTCACTGTAAAAAATGACCAGTGTATACACTGTATAAAATCCCAGTAGTGCTGACCTGAGAAAGAATACAAACACACTCACAGTAACTTCATGCTTTTATTGTGAAAAGAGACCAAAGAGAAAACAAAACATGAAAAGTCAACGGCTTTTCCACAATTTCATGATCACAGCTTCCATCTATAAAGGACTTGACGTAAAAGTTTACAATGTAAATGAGGAATTTGTTCAATCATTCTGAATTATTTTGTACAAAGATCATTCTTTTTTTACAATAACCTGAAAGATTGCTGAAAGTGTGATCCTGTACAGACTCAACTGATCAGCAGTGAGAAGGTTTCTCTGACAGGAGGAGACTCTCTGTCCTACACAGGACACAAAGACATGGAGCAACCAGAAGACCTGGACCTGAACCCTAAACCTAAACCTTACCCACAAGACACAGAGACAAGGAGGAACCAGGAGACCTGGACCTGAACCCTACACCTAAACCTTACCCACAAGACACAGAGACAAGGAGGAACCAGGAGACCTGGACCTGAACCCTAAACCTAAACCCCCCCTCTCCTCTCAACCTCCCAGTAACAGCGACCAGTCAGACCATCTCTACACAGCAGCTGAGGCCAGTAGTCAAACCTCTCTGGATGATCAGGATATGGCTGCTCCCTCTCCTCTAACCGTGTCATCGTCCTGTTGTTGTCAGACAGTTTGAGTTTTCTGTGTGCTGTGTGTGTCTCGAATGTGAGTTCACAGGAATCTGACGGAGAGAAGGAGACACAACACAGCTGCAGTTATTAACATATCAGCACTTTGATGACATCAGAGGGTTGAATGAGAGATGTCACAGTTGGATGAATGAATGTGCTTCAGAACTGATTTTAGAATCCTTTTATTAGTTTATAAGTCTGTTATTGGCCTTGGTCCTGAATGTTTCTGGGATTATCTTTTATGGTATGCAGCAGCACAATGAGCCAGGTCCAAAACCACAGGCTCTGTGAGGACAGCAAGTCCACCAAGTAAGCTGTGTAAAAATTCTGAGATAAACTGTGTGGAATTGCCTCCAGCACATCTACGCCCAAAATGCGTAGGTTATCACGGCGAGAGAAGTCGTGATGTCTAGCTTAGCCTAAAGTTTGGTGTTGACATTGGCGAGCTGACCGTGATTATCTTTCAGTGTGTCCATGGAGGAAGCAACAGTGTATATACCCTCTACCACATCATCAATGGGGCAGTGGTGGCCTAAAGGTTAAAGAAGCCGACAGGATAAAATCTGAGTGGAGAAAGTGAAAGAGCAGCGCGTGTCCCTCCCTCATTACCACCACTGAGGTGCCCTTGAGCAAGGCCCTTAACCGCAGCCGCTCCAGTGGAGCTGCTCAGTGGCAGCAGATCAGACTGTGGTAGTACTGGGCAGCTTCCAGTATGAATGTGATCAGATCAGACTGTGGTACTACTGGGCAGCTTCCAGGTATGAATGTGATCAGATCAGACTGTGGTAGTACTGGGCAGCTTCCAGTATGAATGTGATCAGATCAGACTGTGGTAATACTGGGCAGCTTCCAGGTATGAATGTGATCAGATCAGACTGTCGTTGTACTGGGTGAATGTGACAGGTCGTCGTTGCAAATGACTTGACCTGGATAAATAAAAGGTTACATCAATCCATGCACTCTGGTCTGCTAAAGTTACCTTAATGGGCTCGATGATTTGATGAATCTCATCACGGAGAGTTCTGATTCTGTCTCACACAACTTCTTTTATAATATCTCTGAATTCACTTTGCATTTAAGCATCACTATTAGCATGCCAGCCTCCCAGCAACTTTGGGTTCCGTCGTGGATGATTTTCCTTTACCTGGTTGTTTAGTAGGGTCCATTTAGGAGTAAATAGCAGCTCGAAATAAATTTAGGGTAGGACTACATAAAAAAATATGAAAAATGCGGGACCCCCAGCCTTTTAAATTATATATGTGTGTGTGTGTGTGTGTGTGGAGGGGGTAGGGGTGACATTATGATGTGATGCACTTTGTGTTGCACGACTTTCCTACGAAAAGTGCTATACAAATAAAGTTTGATTGATTGATGAAATTAAAAACACACTTACACTTCCTCAGACCCGGTGTCAACCATCTGACTCCAGCAGGCTCCACCCTGAAAGGAGGAGGAGGGTCAGAGCAGCGTTGAAACATGGACATTACATCACTCTCTCACACACAGCTTTGTTCTAATCACAAGTAGGGTTATTTGACTCATTTTAAATGTATATTCATTTATAAATGACAAAACACAAAGAGATCTGTCACCAGCTTTGACACAGAAAATGTTGCGGTTCTATTTGATGACCTTACTGCCTCTTAAAGGCGTTACTGTGGCGACAGTAGGCGGGGGGATTAAGTGTTGGCTGCACTTGATAGCTGTAGATAGTAGCTGGCAGCAGAATCCAGTTGAAAGGATTTTAGGATTTACAAAATAGGTTGCAATAGCAGAATGGCGCTGTCCATATTTCCACTCGTTGATTCCACAGGAACTGAAGCAACTGCAGAAGACAAGGAAGATGGCGCCGTCTAAGTGAGTAGCCTGATATATGCCATGGGAAACGAGTTGGAGAATATCTAAAGATTGGTTGCCAAGGAGGACCACGGAAATGAATTTGACCATGTGCTAGCAACGTTCAATGAGTATTTTGTGCCACGAAGTGATGATGAAATGACATTACTGAACGTGCACTGTTCAATCAACAAATGCAGAAGCTGGAAAAAGCAAAGACTTTCATCAGGGCTCTGTACGAACTGTCTGAACATTGTGACTTCAGCACAAATAAGGAAGATAATATCCGTGACAGGATTGTTGTTGACAAAGATGAGTTGTGTGTCTGCTGACAGAAAAACTCTGTCTGGTCTGCTCATATATGCCACCTGGTGGTTGTTGTGCACACTGCAGCTGCTACTGGATAAAAATCTTTCACCCCCTCCCGGTAATCTCATGAAATGAAACTTAAAACCTCTGAACACCCACAAAGGTGTTTTCAGTTATTCTGGCTGATTAGACCTCTGCTCACGTTGAAGGTGGGCCGGAGCTTAGATGGGAATTTTTAGGTCACAAATCCTTTCTACCAATAAGATTTGCCCTGCACTTACATGTGCAACAGAGCTAACAAAAGGCTCAGGAAGATATCAATCAATCAGTGTAAACACACTCACACAGTCCTGGGAAGAGGTCTAATTAGCCAGATTCACTGAGAACACCTGTGTGGGAGTTCAGGGCCTTTAAAACTTCTGTACTCTCTCAGACTGACTGTGGCTGCAGCCTCTTCATACCTGAGAGTGTCCAGTATCCATAGTGGATCCTCCAGTCCAGCAGACAGGAGCTTCACTCCTGAGTCTCCTGGATTATTGTAGCTCAGGTCAAGCTCACTCAGATGGGAGGGGTTGGAGCTCAGAGCTGAGACCAGAGAAGAACAGCCTTCCTCTGAGATCAGACAGCCTGACAGACTGCAAATACACATAACACACAGGAAGCCTCTGTGAACATGTGGAGCCATGTCGTTCTTTTCTGGTACATTTTAAATACTGGACATTTTTGGTCCAGTATTTAATTAGTCAACAACAATGGCAAAATCATGAAAAATAGTCTACTCATGGAAAGTGATTCTGAGTCTAGAAGCTACTGCAGAGGTTTAACTTATCAGCAAACACAAAGTTACACGTTAGCTGTTTATAAGCTAAAGCTAATTTGTGTTTAAATGGTCATCAGTTGAACATGTTGATGATTCCTGACCTGAGAGTCTCCAGTGTGCAGTGTGGACTCTTCAGTCCAACAGAGATCAGCTTCACTCCTGAATCCTGCAGGTTGTTGTTGCTCAGGTCCAGCTCTCTCAGACTAGAGGACTCAGAGCTGAGAACTGAAGACAGAGCTTCACAGCTTCTCTCTGAGAGGTCACAGCCACTCAGTCTGGAGAGACAACAGGAAGGAAACAATTTATTTATTATTAACTCCTGTTGAAAGATGGCAGAGTATTTATTGATGAATAAATCACACTTACAGAGCTTTGTTGGAGGCTTTGACCACTGGCAGCAGCCTCAGAAGACCCTCCTCTGAAGCACAGTATTTCTTCAGGTCAAACACATCCAGATCTTCTTCTGATGACAGTAAGATGAAGACCAGAGCTGACCACTGAGCAGGAGACAGTTTATCTGCGGAGAGACGTCCTGAACTCAGGGACCGTTGGATCTCCTCCACTAGAGAACGATCATTCAGTTCATTCAGACAGTGGAACAGATTGATGCTTCTCTCTGCAGACAGAACCTCACTGATCTTCTTCTTGATGTACTCAACTGTTTCCTGATTGGTCTGTGAGCTACTTCCTGTCTGTGTCAGCAGGCCTCGTAGGAGATTCTGATTGGTCTCCAGAGAAAGACCCAGGAGGAAGCGGAGGAACAAGTCCAGGTGTCCATTTGGACTCTGTAAGGCCTCGTCCACAGCACTCTGGTAGAAGTGTGTCTCTGCAGATTCCTCTGTTGTTTGTTCTTCTGACAGCAGGTTGACTCCAGAGTTGGTGAATGTCAGATGGACATGAAGAGCAGCCAGAAACTCCTGAACACTCAGATGGACGAAGCAGAACACCTTGTCCTGGTACAGACCTCTCTCCTCTATAAAGATCTGTGTGAACACTCCTGAGCACACTGAAGCGGCTGTGATATCGATGCCACACTCTGTCAGGTCTGATTCATAGAAGATCAGGTTGCCTTTCTGCAGCTGCTCAAACGCCAGTTTTCCCAGAGACTCGATCATCTTCGTGGTGTCTGGACTCCAGTGTGGATCTGTCTCAGCTCCTCCATCATACTTGATGTTCTTCACTTTGGACTGAACCACCAGAAAGTGGATGTACATCTCAGTCAGGGTCTTGGGCAGTTCTCCTCCCTCTCTGGTCTTCAACACGTCCTCCAGAACTGTAGCAGTGATCCAGCAGAAGACTGGGATGTGACACATGATGTGGAGGCTTCGGGATATCTTGATATGGGAGATGATTCTGCTTGACTGCTTCTTGTCTGTGAATCTCTTCCTGAAGTACTCCTCCTTCTGTGGGTCAGTGAACCCTCTGACCTCTGTCACCATGTCAACACACTCAGGAGGGATCTGATTGGCTGCTGCAGGTCGTGTGGTTATCCAGAGGCGAGCGGAGGGAAGCAGATTCCCCCTGATGAGGTTTGTCAGCAGCACACCGACTGAGGTGGACTCTGTAACATCAGTCAGGATTTTAGTGTTGAGGAAGTCCAGAGGAAGTCGACACTCATCCAGACCGTCAAAGATGAATACAACCGGGAACTCTACAAACCTGCAGATTCCTGCTTCTTTGGTTTCACTAAAGAAGTAATCAACAAGTTCCACCAAGCTGTACTCTCTCTCTTTCAGCACATTCAGCTCTCTGAAGGTGAATGGAAATGTGAACTGGATGTCCTGGTTGGCTTTGTCTTCAGCCCAGTCCAGAGTGAACTTCTGTGTTAAGACTGTTTTCCCGATGCCAGCCACTCCCTTTGTCATCACTGTTCTGATTGGTTCATCTCTTCCAGGTGGGGTTTTCAAGATGTCTTCGTGTCTGATTGTTGTTTCTGGTCTGTCTGGTTTCCTGGATGCTGTTTCAATCTGTCTGACCTCATGTTCATCATTGACCTCTGCAGTCCCTCCCTTTGTGATGTAGATCTCTGTGAACATCTGATTCAGAAAGGTTGGGTTTCCTGCTTTAGCAATCCCTTCAAACACAGACTGGAACTTTTTATTTAGTTTAGATTTGAGTTTACGTTGGCACACTCCAGCAGGACTTCCTGAATAATACAGAAGAAAAAGATCAGTAAGTGATTTATCAAGAAAACAGGAACATATTTCTGTTATCTCTTAATAGACGTCCCATTTTTTCAGCAAGTTAAATCTTTAGAAGTCCTCTTACCGCACTGCAGAAAGTCAGCCAGCTCGTCCTGCTTCATTCTCCTCAGGAAGTGCAGTGTGATCTTCAGAAATTCCTCTCTGCTGCTCCTCTGCTCTTCATCCTCATCCTCCCTCTGACTCTCTGCGCATTCTGGGTGATCTGGACTCAGAACCTTCTGGATCTTCTTCAGCTCGTTTTTCACAAAAGTGATGATGTCGTCCTCCAGCAGCTGGAACAGAAGATTATATGAATGACAAATCAAACTGAAATCATGGAAGCAAACATCAGATACTTGTCGGACAGCCTGACAATCCACTGGTCTGAAACGTGCAGCATGGAGATAATACTGAACAGAATAGATGTAAAAGTAGTTGTTGTACATGTACAGACCATAAATATGGAGTCCAGGTGTGTTTGATGCTGCTGGGCAGACTGACCACTGGGAACCTCTGAGCTCTCCTGGTCGAATCTGTGGAGGAATCAGGAAGAATTAGCTCACATCATGTCTGTCCACACCCCTATAAAACTGGGAACAGCAACTCACAGCTCACACAAACTACTTGGATACTCAAAACCCTCCGACTGAGGACCCCTGAGTTGGAGTTATCCAGGGCCGTGCAGAGACCTTTTGAGGGGCAGGGGATCAAATTCAAAAAAGGGCACATGGAACAAGATTTACTAACAATATACAGTATGTCATCTTTATTTTAAAAACTGTATATTTTAACATAATACTAAATCCACAATACTGTACACCTCAAAATGAAATATGGAACCTTCGACTACATTCACACAAATATCCAAAAAATGCAACTGTTGTCCAAGCAAAATGTAATCTTACATACAGTATCCAAACTGTATATAGAAAGTGCAATATGAAATGTTACATAATACTAAATCCACAATACTGTATACCTCAAAATGAAATATAGAGCCTTACATTAGACTACATTCACACAAATACAAGATAACGAGATATCAAACCAGAAACTGTTTAATTGTAGCCTATAAGTGCAACCTGAGCTGACTATCAGGTTTCTGTAGCAGTGGGCTAGTAGGCTTTGAATCAGGAAGGGATTTGCAAAGGTATGCAGCATGTTTCAGATTATTTTCTCAAAATATAAGGATGTCCTTTATTATGTCAAAATGTATAGACCACCAACCTACACCGCAGACTACAAATAACCTAAGCTAATTTCCCAAAGAAGTGACATGTTCTTTTAAGTGGGCTGTTGGTTGAGAGGCAGAAAGCAGACACACACACACACACACACACACACACACACACACACACACACACACACACACACACACTTCTGTTAACCTACAGATAACTGCTGCTGCTGCACACACACACACACACACGCACACGCACAACTGTTAACCTACAGATAACTGCTGCACACACACACACACACAAACACACTTCTGTTAACCTACAGAGAACTGCTGCCACCCACACACACACACACACTTCTGTTAACCTACAGAGAACTGCTGCTGCGCGCACACACACACACACACACACACACACACACACTTCTGTTATCCTACAGAGAACTGCTGCTGTCTTCTCTTGTGTATCAGAGAATGAAACGGTGACACTATGAGGCTATCACACGATGAGTAATTGTGGCCGCGGCAGCTCGTGCAGTTACCGCGAAATGTGACTACTTCAAAGTTAGCTGCCTGCTGGCTGTTTTAATCCTGGAGGAGACTCGTTATGTAGCAGCAGCGGCTAGAGGCTACTATAACAAACCAAATGCGCATGCATGCATTCTCATTCACTTCAAAAGCACACTTACCTGCACTTCAACTTTCTCTCGCTCTTGCTGGCCGCGCCGCCGACAGATGGCATGGACTCACTTGTATCTAAGTGGCGCGCCTGGCAGGAAGCCTGGTCATCATGTGATATGAAGGTTTAGGTCGTTTTATCTAGCTAATTATTATTGTTAAATATTATTCTTAAACGGACCACTTGTGGGCCATCGTCAAAGAAAAAAGGTGAAAAAAAATCTGGACAAAAAAAGGGCACTTTGGCCTTGAGGGGCAAAAGGGGCAGGTGCTCAAGCACCCATAGCCCCCCCCTCTGCACGTGCATGGAGTTATCCCTGAAAAACAAGAGGAAGTCACTGACTGCTGTTTGTGATTATGCAACAATTAACAAGGCGGTTGTGTGTGGCATCAGCAATGATGTACCAGACTGTTGTAGTTCAGCGAAAGCTGAGCCAGAAAAAATTGTTTGATTCACCAGTCGATCTATGTTCCAACCCTCATCTGTAGTCATAAGCTTTTGGGGAGTGACTAAGAGCAAAATATCATGGATACAAGCTGCTGAAACGAGTTTCATTGGACCAAAGTAGGTCCAATAATACTGGAAATAAATAATAAAGAAAATGAACATACAGGTTTAAACAAACTTCTCTGGATAACAGTAAAACGTGAATCAGTAATGTTATTATGTAATCAGCAGCTTACCTCTTTGAAGCAGAGGGTTGTTGTCCTTTAAAATCAATGAAGCGACCTTGAGACCAGTCACTCTTCATGGACACACAGCTGGGTTCTGGTTCAGCAGAGGCTGGTCTCTGACAGATCCTGAAACACAGAGAGTAAGACCACCAAGTACATATTTTATTATAGTAACCTAAAACACAGGTAGATATTGGACCAAACCGAGGACTAAACACAGGTAGATATTGGACCAAACCAAGACTAAAACACAGGTAGATATTGGACCAAACCAAGACTAAACACAGGTAGATATTGGACCAAACCAAGACTAAAACACAGGTAGATATTGGACCAAACCAAGACTAAACACAGGTAGATATTGGACCAAACCAAGACTAAAACACAGGTAGATATTGGACCAAACCAAGACTAAACACAGGTAGATATTGGACCAAACCAAGGACTAAACACAGGTAGATATTGGACCAAACCAAGGACTAAAACACAGGTAGATATTGGACCAAACCAAGGACTAAACACAGGTAGATATTGGACCAAACCAAGACTAAACACAGGTAGATATTGGACCAAACCAAGACTACAACACAGGTAGATATTGGACCAAACCAAGACTAAACACAGGTAGATATTGGACCAAACCAAGGACTAAACACAGGTAGATATTGGACCAAACCAAGACTAAAACACAGGTAGATATTGGACCAAACCAAGACTAAACACAGGTAGATATTGGACCAAACCAAGACTACAACACAGGTAGATATTGGACCAAACCAAGACTAAAACACAGGTAGATATTGGACCAAACCAAGGACTAAACACTGGTAGATATTGGACCAAACCAAGACTACAACACTGGTAGATATTGGACCATACCAAGACTAAACACAGGTAGATATTGGACCAAACCAAGGACTAAAACACAGGTAGATATTGGACCAAACCAAGACTAAAACACAGGTAGATATTGGACCAAACCAAGACTAAACACAGGTAGATATTGGACCAAACCAAGACTAAAACACAGGTAGATATTGGACCAAACCAAGACTAAACACAGGTAGATATTGGACCAAACCAAAGACTAAACACAGGTAGATATTGGACCAAACCAAGGACTAAAACACAGGTAGATATTGGACCAAACCAAGACTAAAACACAGGTAGATATTGGACCAAACCAAGACTAAACACAGGTAGATATTGGACCAAACCAAGGACTAAAACACAGGTAGATATTGGACCAAACCAAGACTAAAACACAGGTAGATATTAGACCAAACCAAGACTAAAACACAGGTAGATATTAGACCAAACCAAGACTAAAACACAGGTAGATATTGGACCAAACCAAGACTAAACACAGGTAGATATTGGACCAAACCAAGACTAAAACACAGGTAGATATTAGACCAAACCAAGACTAAAACACAGGTAGATATTGGACCAAACCAAGACTAAACACAGGTAGATATTGGACCAAACCAAGACTAAAACACAGGTAGATATTGGACCAAACCAAGACTAAAACACAGGTAGATATTAGACCAAACCAAGACTAAAACACAGGTAGATATTAGACCAAACCAAGACTAAAACACAGGTAGATATTGGACCAAACCAAGGACTAAAACCAGTATATAACCAGTATACCAGTATATAGCATTAAAACCAGTATATATTCTGCACTGCACCCAGAACACAATGAAGCAATGTGTTGTCGATAGATTTGACAAAACTATTTGTTGTTATTGTTTTGTCCTGCCATCCAGAGAAAAGTGTTTTCTCTGGATGGCAGGAAAACAATACAAACTGAACTGACATGATTTTAAACAAACATATAATAATAATAATAATAATAATAATGAATTTTATCTGTAACAGACTTTATATTTAAGCAAATCTCAAAGTGCTACATAGAAATGCTAAGGGGAAAAAAATATTAAAACTAAAAGAAACGTGGGTCGGCAGTCGGGGCAGGCGGGGTGGAGAAGCTAGACAGGAGGGAGCGGATGGTGTCTACATTTTTCCTGAAAAAAGTGATAACGTTTTTGCACCTCTGCACTGTGGCTTCTGAGTGAAAGTGAGTTCTTACATCAGTAGCACCAACAGGAAACCAACTGTATGTTTCCCCAGACGTTGATGGTTCAGAGTTTTAGAGCAGCTGATTACAGTCCAGCTGTTACCAGTGACATGTTTGGATTTACGTTGTTAAATGACTGTAAACTACAACATGTTGAATTGATGGAGGAAATCAGTGGAGTCAAGGTTAGCCTTTGTTAGCAGCCAGCATCTGTTAGCCTAAATAAAATACTGGACAAAACAAGGGATAACACCAGAGAATAAGAATAAGAAGAAAGATGCTGAAAATAAACTTACAGGTTTAGAGAAACTTCTCTGGATAAATGAAGTGAAACATGAATCAGCAGCTTACCTTTTTGCAGCTGAAGGGTGTTGTCCTTTAAAATCAATGAGGTGACCATAAGAACAGTCACTCTTCATGGACACACAGCTGGGTTCAGGTTCAGGTTCAGCAGAGGCTGGTCTCTGATGGATCCTGATACACAGAGAGTTTAAAATAATAACCTAAAACACAGGTAGATATGGAACCAAACCAAGGACTAAAACACAGGTCAATATTGGACCAAACAATAGGCTCATTGGAGATGAACTGCGCCTCGCCTGTAAAGTGGACGAGAGCAGGGGGCAGCAGCCTTTTATACACTAAAGAATCACCGTGGCGCCGTCCGGCGCCACCCAAGCTGATTGTGATTGGTTTAAAGAAAGGCCAATAAACCAGAGCACATTTTACTCCCATCCAGGAATGCTGTGTGGACTAGCCAGACCTTCCTCTGCATGGCTGTGGAGGAGGGTCTGGCAAAGCGAGAGACTTAAACATAGGTAGATATTGGACCAAAGCAGGTCCAATATTAAAATGAGATCTAAACTGGACAGCTTTCATGTGGTCCATGTCTGCTCTCTGCTTCAACACAGACAGACAGACAGAGGTTTAAGTGTGAATAGTGCTGGTGGAGTGATCTGAGTGCTGGACATCTAGGGATTGTCCTCTTACAAACTGTAAAACGTTAGGGTTAGGGGTTGTCGTCTCACCTCTGAGCTTTGGTCTGTCTGTCCCCACTCAGAGTGGTTCCTCTGTCCTGTTCCCCACTCAGAGTGGTTCCTCTGTCCTGTTCCCCACTCAGAGTGGTTCCTCTGTCCTGTTCCCCACTCAGAGTGGTTCCTCTGTCCTGTTCCCCACTCAGAGAGGTTCCTCTGTCCTCACACTGATCCATACTGCTGAACTCAGCCTTTCATCTGGAGAGGAAACACATCATAATTTGTCAGTAGTTCTTCTGTAGTTCTACTATGAGTCCATTAGATGGAGCCAGGAGGCTGCAGACCAGCTCACACTAACACACACTTCCCCACCATTAATAATATTCCAGTTACACGGCAGCTTTTATTTGATCTGAAATTAGCTGTCAACAGTAGGGCTGGGTATCATTAAAAAATGTGATACCGGTGCCGAAACCAATAGGGGTTAGTACCTGAAAGAGCGTTTTTTTCTATACCAATTTTATAAAATCCATTTTAATAAAAAGAAATTACAACATTACACATTATGTACAGTGTTATTACACACACACTGAGCACCTCTCTGTGTAACGTAAAGTTTGTCCTGCGAGTCTCTATGACGTGTAACGTTAGACAGCCAATCAGACATGATTAGATCTTGGTAGAGGCATGCTGCATGCTGATTGGCTCACTGACTGAGGAGATTTACTCCTTAGGGATTGACATTGGGTACTGAATGACCAGGGGTCTCATTTATAAACGTGCCATACGCACACAACGGGGCTGAAAATGTCCGTACCCCACTTCCCACGCAAAGGTTGTGATTTATAACAAACAAACGTGACGGGAGAACGTGCGGCCCTCCACCAAACTCTGACCCATGGTCCTCTACCAAACTCTGACCCATGGTCTTCCACCAAACTCTGACCCCTGGTCCTCCACCAAACTCTGACCCCTGGTCCTCCACCAAACTCTGACCCATGTTCCTCCACCAAACTCTGACCCATGCGTACGCACATTTTGGAGACAATAGGAATTGGCGACGCAGATGGTGAGGTGGTGAACTGAAGTCAGACTGCAGAAAGTAAAAGGGAATAACGATTACTTGTAATATTTTCAAGCACATTTCTTCACTCCATATCATCCATGTTGTCATGAACATTAAATCCAGCAGTGGTATTTGTGCTTCTACTGAGTGATAATTGTTCCATTAACACCTTGTAAAATCCAACTCAAATCTTTAATAAAAATTTGTTCTTAATGTTTAATCAGCGCTGTCTCGTCGTCACATTGTCCGCTACGGAGCACAGGAGGAGGAGATGGCCCGACTACTACGAGTATATGATAGCATCAAATACCCTAGCATTAGATAATGGCAGAACAATTTAGGATTGTAAGTTAGTCCTATGTTACCTGCCTAGGGAATGTAAAAGTAGTTATTTTGACTAATTCTGGCATATTTACATGGTGTTTTTATACAACAATGTTCATAAATATGCACGGTCCCTACCAAATAAACCAATTAAATAGAAAAATAAAAACACCTTGGACAAACATACAAGATATGTGCATGTTGTGGGAATCAAACAAAATAACAATTTCTGAGTAAGAGCAAGTTGTCAGTTATTTGCATGCAGTGTGGTCACAACTTGATCTGGCTGCCTTCTGATTTTAAGAGACTCTGTGTGATCTTTGACTTCATATGATGGCATGCCCACCACCTAATAACGCAACGTGATGGTTGCATTAATAACCTATTTCAGGTATGCTAATACCAAAAGCCACTTTACCGCTCTCAGGATCCTTCGACCCGTCAGTATAAATTTGTAGGTAGCCTCCCCACATTTGACACTGACGGGCTTTTATCTCCTCCACTACCCCCTCTGACATCTTTCTTTTGCTTGTTTTCAAAAAATATAAATCAACAATGGGATCTGGAATCAACCACAAAGGTACATCTGAACAACATATTGGTGGACATACATTCAAAATCACAATACCAATTTCATCTGCCATAGATTTGTGTTTCTGTAAAGTTTGTTTTGACCAATCTTGCTGTTCCCATTAACTCCCAATGCTGACTCAACAGGATTTTTGTTGGTCATTTTCCAGTCTGTCCTTTTAGTTTCATTAAATACTTCAAACCAAGTTTACGTTACCGTTTAAGTTTCCAGTATTGATAAATTCAATTTATTATTATTGGCCCCACTACACACTCTAAGGGCTTTTGCTTGGACTATATCAAGCTGACTAATCACTGAAGGGGCTGCTGACCCATATACCATACAACCATAATCAATAGTTGATCTTATCATTGCTCTGTATATCATCATCATAGATTCACTATCAGCCCCCCAATCTGACCCAGCCACACACATTAGAACATTAATTATTAAGTTATTAAGTCTTTCATCTAACCACATCCCCAAGAATTTAAAATGTTTTACTTTTTCAGTAGTCGTATTATATATTTGTATCAGCTGTGTTGGCATTTTCTTCTTATGTCCAAATACCATGTATTTTGTTTTTTCTATTGATATTTTAAAGCTCCTATCATTAGCCCATTCAGATACCTTCTCGCAGTTTGAATTTGGCCAAAAATATAGGAAAGGTTTCTCCCTCGCTTCCAGAGGGCACCATCGTCTGCAAATAATGAAAACTTAAATTATTTTTCCACTCTGCTAAACATACCATTAACTAGTATATTAAAAAGAACCGGACTTATAACACTACCTTGAGGGGTTCCATTCTCTACCCCAAGCTCCTCTGACAATTCACTTCCCACCCTTACCTGAATTATCCTATTACTTAAAAAATCCTTAATCCAGTTAAACATTCTTCCTCTGATTCCCGCATCATAAAGTGCAATGAGCAATCCCTCCTTCCAAAGTATATCATAAGCTTTTTCAATGTCCAGAAACATTGCAACAACGGCGATGGCTTTTTTAATGTCAATATCTAAATCTAAAACAGCATCCATTGTTGAACGCCCCTGCCTAAATCCACTCTGATATTCCACAAAATATCCACTTTTCTCCAGTTTATCCACAAGTCTGTTATCATGTGCTCCACAATCTTACATAAAACAGAGATTAATGCAATTGGTCTATAAGAACTTGGGTTATCTGTTTTTTCCCTGGTTTCACAATTGGAATGATTACAGCATGTTTCCACTCTTTAGGAAGACATCCACTTTCCCATACATTATTAATTAGGGCAAGAAGTTCTTCTCCTAACAATTCACCAGAAATTTTAAATAATTAATATCCCAACCCATCCCTGCCAGGCGAGGTATCTTTCCCCTGAGTAATAGCTTTTTTTAGTTCTTCTATTGAGAAACATTTAGCCAGGCCATATATACAGGCCGTCGGGCAATACCCCTTCAAACAGTTCCTCACAAAACCCACACTATCCAATCCAAAATCACAACTAGTCACATAAATTCCGACACACGACTCTCCGGTTACCCGGCGTGAAAGGAAGCAGTGAATTACACCCGATACCGAAGCGTATTTCACTCCTGCTCCTGCTACACGTGTTTTCCTCTACTCCCGTGAGCGGCGTTGCTGTCAACAAACCCATCAGACACGTTTTCCATCAGCCTTCAAAGCATATACAGGAAGTCCCAAACATGTTAACATCCTGTTTGATCATCTGTAGGCTACCTGTAGTTTGCAGACATGGTTGAAGAAATCACGTATGTGTTTTTGATGGCTGAGGAAATTGAATATGAAGAGATGCCCCTTCTTATCCACGAAGATGGACTTCAACAGAGAAGGTATTTAACGCTAAATATTTCAAATTGACATGGCTCAAATGCCTACATCTATGTTTCCAAAGTTATACAACGCCATGTTTACGACAGAAGACAAAAAAAAAATTTAACCAATAAAGGATTTGAAACCCCTGCTTTTCATTTTATGACATTAAGCCTTAACATGTTTGCCAATATTCACACACACCATCTTCCAACCTCATTTATCTAGCAATCACGTGAGCACACTTGTTCTGAGTGTTGAAAACAACGTTCACCTTTCATCTTACACCAATTTCAACTGATTTTCGGGTGCATATATAGGTGACATAATATAGCCTATAGGCTACAACGAAAACAATTCAAAGGTTCGGCGCAAACTATTTTCAAATTTGTCATGTCCTGGAAATTAATGTGATTGACGTGATAGTGTAGTGGACTCCTGTGTTGTTATTTTTGCTGAAGAGGGTTTGAATCCAGCGCGACACGGATCATCGTAATTACTTTTAAAACACATTTTTTCCCACTATACAATGTTATAGTAGTGTCGTGCTTAGATATTCAGTTGAGTTCAGTACAGTTTATATTGAGGTGCGACATGCAAAGGCCAGTACAATGTTTATGAATGTGTAGCGAATCTGTCGACGTGGGCTCCGTTGATAGGTATACAAGGCATCTCGACAGCCTCGGAAACCAGTAGGTGGAAAAACCAGAAGGCACGTAACACCGGGACTCGGGACACGCAACTCAGAATCGGGACTGTCCCGGTGAAACCGGGACTTCTGGTACCCTACTTTAGGCTATTTTTTTTTTTTTTTTAAATGCAAAGTTCATTACATTAACCAATTGGGACATTAATGTATCATCTAATAACAAAATAAGGCGACTTTCACTTTCGTCATGTGATTGTTGGTTGAAAACTGACGTAACATATTGACTGTAAACAATGTATAACCTAGCATGATTCAAGAGCCCAAACCATCCCATCTGAGCCTCTCTCTTCTCTACACTAATGTAATGGACGTAACGTAGCTACGTTAGCCTGCTGCTGCTGCTACATAGTAAGGTGACCAGATTTTTGAGACAAAATCTGGGGACATTTTCAGCTCAGAAGCGTAAATACCTCAAAAACAGGTAATGTTTTTATCTTTGTAAACTTAAAACGGGGACACTGCCCCAGGGGCGTCACCAGACCTAGAGCTGCACTGGGGCACAAGCCCCCCTAGGGGGGTCACTAGACCTAGAGCTGCATTGGGGCACAAGCCCCCCTAGGGGGGTCCATGGGCATGCTCCCCTGTAAGAACATTTTGTCTATTTTAACATTTAAATACATCAATCTGGTGCACTTTCTAAAGAAATTCAGAGGTAAGACTTGATTATTCTTATCTATTGATGGAAATATTTGTGCTGTAGCCTGAACTATTTTGCACTTCAGAATTTTGCTCCAACAACAGCTGTTTGGAAATTGTCAGGGCGGGCTTTATGGACAGATGATCAACAATAACGGAATCAACCACGTCACCAAAGAGCGCTTGTGTTGAATTCGGAGAATTGAGATGTGTAGCCTAGGCTAGATTCCGCCATCGAGTCTGTTATTATAAAAGATATCGACAGCGCATTCATTATATATTATTATATATATATTACTGTTTAGCTCAAAAACTAATAATTTCAATTGAAATATCAATCGTACAGAATTTATTATTGTGTTAATCCTTCAAGACAGGAACAAATGTAACTGACCCATCCAGGCAGTAAAGAACAAGATAGTTCATAAAGACCTTGAATATTTGGGCGCCCAGATAGCTCAGTTGGTAGAGCAGGCGCCCATATATAGAGGTTTGCTCCTCGACGCAGCGGCCGCGGGTTCAGCTCCGACCTGCGGCCCTTTGCTGCATGTCATTCCCCCCCTCTCTCTCCCCTTTCAGGTCTTCAGCTGTCTTGTCAAAAATAAATGCCGAAGGAAAAAAAAAAAAAGACCTTGAATATTTAACCAAATCAATTCATTTCAATATGTATACAGCAACTAGGGAATGCAGGACATAACACGGTCATTAATTAGCCATTATAACTGTTCTAGTCATTTAACCTGTAATCTGTAACTTTGTAACACAGGTCTAAGAGTTTATTCTCATCTTTTTGGACAAATTATTCTATATTTGCCAGCGTCCCCTTCTTTAGGTTAAGAGGCAGGGAACTGGAATGAGATGGGGAGGTTCAAAAAAGGAACCAGAGGCACAAGGAAAGATTTATGGACAGTGGCTGGTGGAATTGAGGCAGTTGTAACGTCAGTGAAGGATGTGAACATTACAGAAAGGATATAGGCTACTCATCTGACATATGGTCAGAATTGTCTACAGCCATTTTTGGTGAAGACCTTAAAAGCAACCGTCATTGGCTCTGGGTTATTTGGAAAAATAATCGTAATAATGTCAGAGATTTGGTGAATGAAGAAAATTCATCAGTTGAAAAAGACAGAAGATCATCTCAAAACTTGAGCAGCACTGACGAAGAAGAAATACATGCATCCTTTAAAAGTGATGCTGAAGAAGACAGAAAATCGTCTCAAGAATTGAGCAGGACTGATGAAGACGAAGGAAAGCCTGAGTGGAGAAGGTTCCAGTGACAGCGAAAAAATTCACCATTTCGGTGAATAAAATGCAGTGGAGCCGAATTGTTCCACTGTGTGTTTGCAAATTAAGGAAACCATGGACCCACGTGTTGTATAATAGTTTTCGAAAGAAGAATCCCTGCTGTACTTTATCTTTCAGAA
Organism: Sander lucioperca; assembly: GCF_008315115.2. Taxonomy (NCBI): domain Eukaryota; kingdom Metazoa; phylum Chordata; class Actinopteri; order Perciformes; family Percidae; genus Sander; species Sander lucioperca. The sequence goes on from NC_050179.1 coordinate 21,323,733, forward strand.
GCCAGCACGTGAAACGTCCTCACAGCAGGAAAAAAAACAGCCCTTATTTAAACGTAACGGCAAGATGTACATTTCCTCATGCAATGCAAGATAAGTATTTTAAAGGAAAAAGGATCCAGCAAAAGGCAGTGCAGTGAGGATAACAGTTCAACAGATTGGGCAAATAAAACACAAAATAAGTGAAAGAAAATTCAGGACAGCAAGCAATACAAGAAGAGGGAAAATAGCAAGAGCTGTACATAAAGGAGTAGGCCAACTCTACTACAGAAGACTGAGAAAAATCTCAAAAGAAGAAATGATATCAGGAAATATCACCAGGTGTCTCAACAGAAATGTCCTCAAAACTATCAAATCAGAGTTAAGTAAAGGCAAGCGATTACATGATGATATGTTTATGGAAATGTATCTCATACAAAACATCATGAAAGAAAGCAATGTCAGATTTCACAAGATGCGGGATCCATTCAACATTTCCAAGTCGATCCATTTGGAATCCATATGTACATGGAGACCAGCACCTAAGACGAAAGGCCCCCCTGACATTACACCGTGATGCCACAGGGAGTGTTTGTTGTAAGGTACCAGGTCAGAATAAAGAGTCCTCTACTATGCTCTGACTCTACCTGGTGGTGAAAATGCACCCCCACCGCCAGTGTGCGAAATGCTGACACATGACCGTTCTATTCCATCAATAACCTTTTGGTTGATGCAGTTTGTCCGAAAACTGTCGCAACACACCAAAATGAGGGTGCACCAAATAGAGACAGACTACAGCTGGGCTCTTCTCCAGAGTGTTCTGATGGCCTTTAACAGAGAAAGTATTGTCAGCTACCTTGACAGTGCTTTCTCTATTTGCTGGAATCAGAAGACCTGGAGAGAAATAGGAAACACCACTGTTCTCCACATATGTGCTGCACATATCCTGAAAGCTAATTGCTAAAAAAAAAACATCTGACCAAGGATTAAAGGATTTTGCAACCTTTGCCTTTGCAAGGTTGCAAAACACAACAACAATGGCAAGTGCACTGGGGTTCTTCCGGTCCTTCTGTATAGTGCTGACTGGCAGACATAATTCCAGCCTGGTCAAGGAAAACCTGAAGGCCTTGCAGAAGTCAATAAAAGAAGGCAACGTTGCTGATTTGGAAGAAGAGGATGAGGAAGACAGGGCCAAAGAGCCAAGGGATGAGGAGGAGGACAGAAGAAATGGTAAAACTATTATTCAGAGATCTCCCTTCTCGGCTGAATTTCGGAAGGTGTTCGAGGAGGTTCAAGAACAACTGGCAGAAAGCAACGCAGATTCCCAGACTTCAGAGGACAATCCCTATCACTGCCCAGCAATAATTGAAGTTCTTTTTGAACATTATTTAGGGGTATTCCCCCTCTGGAGTTGACTGGGTAATTTGAAGAGATATGCTACAGACAGGAACGATGACTCTTTGGGGTCCGGCAAAACCAGGGAGACCAACAGCCATGTTGAGCGATGGTTTGGCATAGTAAAACAGTATATTCTATGTAAGAAGAGGGGACTGAGGCCAGAAATGTTTGTTAGAAAAATGTATGCATCTTTACAAGGCCGATACAGAGAGCACATTATGTGCCATAACTTGTCAGATGAGGTACTATTTGAACCCATAAAAGAAGACATCAACCTATCTCAAGAGGGTTGGGCAAAGAGGGGTGGGACAAAAGCAGCCACAGCAGCAAAGTCCAAATTTTTCTCTTCCCCGGAAGCAGTGCCAGCTCCAAAGAATGAAAAATCGGCTCTGAAGGCCAAGACGAGCTGCACAAGTAAAGGTCTCTGCCTGACACGGAGGTACTTATTCCTGACCATTACAGTGAATTCATAATATAATTAACCTTTCAGCACTTAGCTGGGTAGGGCTATGACAAACATTGACTGTATTCACACCACAGGACACAGTTAAGGTTGAAATCATCTTTACTATAATACATTAATAACACCTATTTCTTTATTTATAATGTGAGAAATATTCATGAATACAAAATGTGTTGGTTTAGTGTAATGACGGATTTCTGTACGAAAGTCGAATGTACAGTGTGGACAATATGATAAATTGAAAGTTTTTCTTTAGGTTGTCTAATATAATTTTTTGGTATTTTTTTAGGTTAATTCCCTTTGGACAACTAAACCAACTGAAGTGGTTGTGGCTGTTTTAAGACATGACGATGACAAGTTCACCCTGCGGCACAGAGAATTTATAACTTTGAGGCCTGATGAACTCATAATGGGCGAGGCAAGTTTGTCATTAGAAGTGGTGATACCACACCAGTATATTAGATTAATCTGTGTCATTGTGCAACACTTTTGATAAACTCGTTTAATGAATGTAATGATGCATCAGTGAATAATTGATTTGAAAATGTTCAGGTGAAAGTTATGTCATTTATCTGTATAAAACATTGTTCATGTTTATAGCCTTGCTATCTTCAAATATGTTGACGGTGGTTTGGTTACAGAGGACCTAACTTAAGCCTCTAGCACATTGTCAGACATTAGGGACTGTTCGTTATTTAATTAACGGGCCACCGGAGGACTTTTGTAGCCTTTAACCTAAAAAGACGTGACCCTCCCCTCGTCAGTAATAATTTTCCTATGACCCTCCAAAATTATATGAAAAAGAGGAATGACCCTCCCCTTGCATGCAAGTTTGCACTTAGCAAAGAAGTACAGACACCATTTGATTTTTACAGCCATGACATACAGGAGTTAACCTCTGCATTCTCATCTTACACATCACACTCCTCTGTTATGGTGTGGGGGCCATTTCAGTAGATTTACTCACTAACATTGTTGTGGAAACACAATAAGCATGGAAACTAAATGCACACTTCCTGCATTACTGCATTACTTCAAATACTAAGTTCCTCCTCTAGTAAACTAGTATTCATATGAAATAAAACAATAAAACATTGAGACCATTCAGCAAAGGATGCTGGGATATAACCAATTCAACACTGGTTGCTATGGACTTGTCACTATCGTCATTGTATATTTTAGCACATAGGTAAAGCTGCCGAAGCTGAACATTATATTCCAAAACACATATGTTTATTTTTAAAGCAGATTTTAACAATTCTCCCTTATGAAATCCAATCACGGCACGGCTGTCTTGGAACTCAATAGACAGACGCTTAAATTCAACTAAAATGTAACAGTGAACAATCAGTGTTGGACCTGCAGTCTGTTGAGATGCCTCTCCAAACTCACCATAAAACGTTAAGACACGTTGAAAAAAAGATCCCTATTTTTCCGTAATCCAATGACACAAAAAAAGTAATCCACAGCGATCAGGAGATCCACAAACAGAGTCACGGTGTATCCAGCAAGGCCGATACGAGCGTCACATACGAGGTCTCTCTCCACTTCGCCGTTTAAACAAAGTGGAATAAACGTATAAAAGTCCAAATCTACACAAAACCCGCAATCAATTAGTAAGCTGACATCACATTTAAAAACATGGCAAAAAAGTTGGGTGACCCCCCCCCACCCAGACTAAAAAATGTTGGATGACCCTCCCCTCAGCATAAAATAAAAAGACATGACCCTCCCCTATTTTCCTCCGGTGGTCCATTCCATAAATACCGAACGGTCCCTTATGTATGTTTAATGTACTTTTTAGGTGATAAAATATAACATCAGAGCCATCCTAAGTTCCACAGATACAGCGAGCAGACTCTACCCCATGAATCACTACACCATGGGTGTAATTTGACATGGCACACGAGAACAGATGGCCAGGCAAGGGTTACGTAAGGTCAGTATAATCTAGCCATGTGTTTGATTTTCAGCAAATCAACTGCATTACATTGGCTTCATTTTGGAGATGCATCAGTAAGCTTCAGAGACTCCGTTCAAATTGTGTTTGCATGTAGTCTTTGATCTTACAACCCTAAAGTATGTTTTGGAAGATGCTGTTTTTCACACATTTGGAATAGCATTTTCCCTTTTGGTTTTCTCATGGAAGTCATAACATTGTGTACATGACTTCATTGTTTTTCTTCTGTGTATTACTATAAGCAAAACAAGTTCTACTCCACCACATATATTGACAGGTCACATTTGATGGCTATGATGGAGTCATCAGATTTGTGAATATAGACAATGTGCACTGGAAGTTTGTGGTGAGTATACTCAGTACTTGTACAGTATTTATGTGCTTTGAATGGTTACCATTTGTCCATGCAAAGGTTACCCATCTTAACATTACTAAAAACATTTAAAACTAGGCTACCTGTCATGTAATAAAGACATGTAATGTATGTTACTGAAATAATTTAAAACACTCTCTCTAAAGTAGACACTCTGCAGCACCCTCAACAGTTTTTTTACCTTAACATAAAGTTTCCAAAAATGTTTTTATGGCAACCTCCTAACATGACGAAGGGCACTTCTTCCACTGTCTGAGCGGCCCTTTGTAGGCCATTACCGACCTATCAACTTTGTAGTTTTGGGTAGGAAAATAGCTGCTACGCTATAGGAAATCAGAGATCTATTTCGAAAGACTGTTGTTGGTTCATTCACTTTCTATTATACAGAAGTTATGTTCATACTTTTTTTCTAACGACTCATACTTGGTTTGTTTATTATTGTGCTTCTCAACCAGAGGGGAGCCCAAGCACAAATGTTGTTAAGGGTGCCTTTAATATACTGTCTCCGGATTCATACTGAAAACACACACATAGGCATTCTGATATCTATATCTTACAAAGCTACATTTAGTACATATTAGGCCATATTATCACTTCAAACGTATCTCTATTGCAATACTGTTGACTGTGAAGACAAGAACGTAGCTATTTTAAATTATTTGTATCATGTGAAATCAAATTGGACAAATCTGCAAAAAATGTCCAATGATAGTTAGCACTGTGAGCTGAGGTCCCCTTGTGTTTGTTTTTGCTTTTTCCAACGTTTTAAATTTTTCTTCTACACATTTTCAGCGCTTATTTCTACATCCCATATTTTCTGACATAAAACAAAAATTTTAAACGGGTCAATGTGACCCGAGGTCAACACAAGGGTTAAGTTTTACCTTCATAAAAGTTTTAATTGCATGATTGTTTGTCATGGTTTGATATTCTTTTTTACTCTGAATATAGTACCTTCACACCCCTTCAAACCACATGTATGTGGTTGATCCCATGCAAGGCTCAGATGAGGTGGAGGACTCAAGAAAGGCTGCCATCAGATTTGGGTAAATAGATTTTACGAGCTGAATACATTACACAAACACATTTTTTAACCCTTAGAGAATTGAAATATTAAGAATTTCACTGCCCTTTTATCCTCTACAGGCAGTATTTCAAAATGCGGCAACTCCGATTATTTTTCCCAATAAAAATATATTATAAATAGGCTGAGCCAGATTTTCAAAAATTTGCGGGTGTAGTATGTTCAGAGGGAGGCCCTAGATGTGTGGAGTGATTTTGGAAGAGCTAGGCTCAATAACAGTGAAGCTGTTGAATTTTATCTTTGTATCCACTTTCGGTTTTGCACTTTGTAGACGGTCCCTAGACGCTCGGCTGACAGCAGAACGCTCACAGCGATGCGTTGTATTTATCCACATACGTAGACGGTTCTTTCGGATAAAACCCAGGTTGTAGCTTGTTGTCTACCTTACTACGGTTAGATAGAGCTGACTATTGTGTAGGTAACACGTTTCATCTAAGACTTATTGAACCGCAAACCCGCGAATCTGCCGATTTCTGCATTATAAACATAATAACGTAACATTAAGGCCATGGCTGCGCGACGTGATGCAAACGTTACAAGCTGAAGCTGCACATTAGTCAAAGTTCAAGTGTTTTTTGGTCACTATTCACAGATCATTTGTCATAATCTCTATAACTTTAAAAACTCACGTGAAGGCAGAAGGGCTTGGCTTTCCCTCTTTCATCTGCGGAGAAGAAGGAACAACATGATGACAGGGAAGAGCCGAGGAGGAGCGTGACCACGACAGAGCCAGGAAAGGGAGTGAGGAAAAGATGGAAGAGAGAGAGTAGATGATATGGAAGCCTATTTCCGCCAGTGAAAAATAAAAAAAATTGATGAAAGCCTTGTCTTGATAATAAAAATATATCCTAGGTAAGTCCAAATTATGAGACTTTGGACAAAAGTGTCTGCTAAATACAATAACCATAACCATAACCATAACCCTTCCCAAGCTACAATGAAGCTGAGAGAAGTATATGCCCTGGAGAAGAAGAGAAGCTAATCAAGCCATTTAAGGAACACTGATGCTTGTATCAACACTGATTTTAGAGATCACACAGACTTGCTATGGAAGCCTATTTCCGCCAGTGAAAAATAAAAAATTTGATGAAAACATTGTCTTGATAATAAAAATATATCCTTGGTAAGTCGAAATTATGAGATAAAAAGTCATAATTATGAGATACTTTCACTTAACAGTCGAAGAAACAGCTATTTGGCAGAGGTTCTCCTATTCAGACACAGAAATGGATTGTGAGTATATTGAGGACTACTTTAAACGTGGCTTTACAACAGACGAGATTCTGCATTTGCTTGCTGATTCACATGGGATTTTACTAAGCAAACACACTCTTGAAAGGATATTAGCCAAGAAGCAGATCTGGAGTAGAAAGGATACCACACTGCTGTGGCTGAGGTAGCAACATTCATTGAACAGCAACTGGAAACATCTGGTCAGTGTCATGGTTACAGATGGATGCACCAAAAATGTTGGTTACATGGAATTGTGACTGACAGAGAAACAGTAGGAATATTGCTACAGTTATTGGATGGTGAAGGTGTTGATCTGAGGTCAAGAAACAGACTGCGAAGGCGTGTTTACCACAGCTGTGGTCCAAACTATGTCTGGCACATTGACGGCTACGACATGCTTAAGCCATTAGGAATTGCAATCAGTGGATGCATTGATGGGTTTTCCAGAAAGATGATATGGCTTGAAGCTTACAAAACAAACAATGAGCCAAAGATCATCGCTGGCTACTTTATGGATGCTGTGATCCATGCTGGTGGGTGCCCTGCCAGACTCAGACTTGATTTAGGAACAGAAAATGGCCATATGGCTGAAATGCAGCGGTTTTTGCATTTTTCTGAAAACCAAGCTGAAACAGACAGTGTAACCTTTGGTCCAAGCACTGGAAACCAACAGATTGAACGCTGGTGGCTGATCTTGCGACGTGAGCGTGTCCAGTTTTGGATGGACCTATTTGACAAACTAAGAGAAGATGGCTACTTCTCAGACAACTTCTTGGACAAGTCCTTGATCCAGTTTTGCTTTGTTCAAACAATACAGGTAATTGTCACGTTATAAAATAAAGGATTGCCACAAATTACCAAGTAAAGTCATTGCATGTGTTCGGTGCAGAAAATGAATACATTATTTTTCTGTTTGATATAAAGAATATGTGGGTTAAGGTACAGTATTCAGAGTAGCTTCACATCAAATAAGTAAGCATTATTTAAGAATTGTCCTGTGCAAAAAATTGCATGATGCCAAAGCCCCTTTTCTCATTTTGGGTTATTTCACCACATTTCGATAGCTGCGAAAATATAATTGCAACATTAGTTGCACTGCAACAAATTACTTTTTGCAGATATTTATATTATTGTTCCAATCCATCAAATTACAACCAGAAGACAAATTTCACATTAAACAAACCACGGTCAGGACTACTTCACCAATGCCCAATATTTTGTATACACTGCCTTTTATATATCTGCCTCACTGACTGTTAGTTTCCTCGTAGGAAGAACTTAATGAGGTTGCATTGACTTGGAACAACCACAGAGTCCGTCAAGTCCACCTCATGGACGTCCCTCCATATTGCATGCAGACCCTCAACTGTACGGAGGCAGAGATTGTTTGCACCATGTGGACCTGGAGAAGGTGTGTGTTCAAGGACTTCCCATGTGATGAAGATGTGTTCCATATCTGTGTGGACCTAATGTCAGAGTATAATCTGAAATTAACAAATGATATTTTTGAAACAGTTAACCTGTATATCGAACTCAGACAGCTGATAAACGATGAACTCGATCTAGATCATTAACTTTCCTGTATATTTATATTTCAGAAAATGTTTGTGTCCTGTTACATTCGAGGACAAATTGAAACTGGCATACTGATTGCAACTGTCAAAATTACAATATACTGTTAATGTGTTTTCACCTGTGATGAATGCAGATATATCGGTAGCTATTTCACACATCAAAGATGTACGTTAGCTCTGTACGTTAGCTCTGTGTTACGACCTGATGTCTAGGGGTAAACCAGACGCAACATAACGTGTGGCCCCCCCCACTCTTCCCACTCCCAAACATGGCCAGGACAAAGAATTGCAAAGTAACAGTTTCTGTTTATTTCGGAGACGAGGCCCCAACACAACAAACAAAACTATTCTAAAGTCAAACTAAACTTTCGTAAACCAAAACAAAAGGTAAAGAAAAGACCAAGCTGTAACCTAGGCTTCTGGTAAAACAGGAGAAAAAGGGAACAAATCAAAAAGGACTTCTCACTCCTATCAGACTGCTACTAGCAATATAAGACAAAGAAAGATGTATTCACAGATAAAACTAAATGGTTGAAGGATAACAAATCCAAGAACTCATAACAACCATTTTGACTGAAGGCTGTTAACACTACTCACAACAACTGGAACACAAGACACAGGTTACACAGGCACATGTTGGGAACGGCAGAGTGAAGAGAGAGCCAGAGCTCCTGTCCAATGAGGCTTAAAATGGCTGCTGTCCTCCAGGCGACCAATCAGGAGACAGCAATCAGCTCTGCTGGACCTAGTGATATCAGTCTGACGCTGAAGCTCCGATACGTGCTTCAAACCATTAACTACAATTCCCTTTGAACCACTGCTCCGAAGGTTGCTTTGGTACGGAAAAGATCACGTGACATATGACGTCAGAAGCAGCAACTGCGTCATTCTCTGAATGAATCAGCTGACTGGTCCGCAGCGCCACACGCGGACCAATCAGCTGCTGCACGGCAACTGGCCCCGCCTCGTTCTGAGTCTGAATTGTAGCGCGCTCAAAGCATAATAACTTTAATGCACAACATTGCGTTTGGTTCGTAGTAGCCTCTACAGTGACAAGCATTAGTTTGTTTGTATGGATTTATTTTCATTAACCTACTATGGAAGCATCTAGAAAGAGAGGTCGTTCTGACGTGGGAAAACTTTATTCTGATCGCTCCCGATAAGGTATGTGTAATGCTTTGGATAAAATCGTCAGCCTCTGAACGAATTTTCTCTAAATGTGGAGAGGTAATGTAATGGAGAAAATTACATTTAAGCATGATTCCTTATATTCTTATGTTTTATTTGTGCTTTGGTTTATTTTACAATACTGAAAGGGAGTTCATCTCATTCCCACATGTAGAATCTGATTCTGACTAAGTGAGAATCACAACGTCTGGAACATAATGTGAGCACTGTTTGTCTGAACAGATAGGGGCTACAAGGTCCCCCTAAAACTATCTCTCCTGATACATTCAGTTCTCCCATGCCAGTTGAGATGCAACTGGGGGGTGAAAGTCGTACAGGGAGGAGGAGGCGAAATGGCTCCAAGATGTCTCTTGTGTTTTTTCTTGATTGTCTTCATGTGTATCAGATTGCCTGCGAGAAATGTAGAGTCATAATAAGCCAAGTGTGTGTGTGCTGTCACTCTGAAGATGTATTTAAGTTCAGTGTTTCTGTTCACTCATTGAAGAGCTTTTCCACTCCTGTGCTGCGTGCCTTCTGTGAAATGTGTTCCTCCTATATTTGCAAATATACTTAATAAAATACAAAAAACCTAACTTGGTTTAGTCTTCGACTGTCCTTATTTTGTTTCACCTTCTATTTTTAAAACATCTACACCTGCTGCATCGAAAAACTTCCACCACAGTTGTGAGCAGAAAAAGAAACAGGCTCAGTCCAAAAAGTGTGGAAAAAATAATGTTCCTTAATAAAAAAAATCTTTGAGTGTTCCCTATCCCACAAACCCCCTCAAACCCCCTGGCCATAGTTACCCAACTTGGGCCATGTTTTCCCAGCAAATCTTCTGTTTCCCAAGCACTCTCTCCCCAATACCCAATAACCCAATACACACATTCATCAATCTTTATTTGTCAAAAGAATGATATCCCATTCTTAGTATACATGTGCACTGTGTGTGTGTGTGTGTGTGTGTGTGTGTGTGTGTCACTAGTCTAAAGTCTAAATCCTCCTGTCCACTATCTTGCCGGGATCATGTAGATGCAGCCGTGGCTCTTCACCAGGCGAGGTCGCTGTTACTGAAGCTTCGAGTAATGAACCCATTTTCAAAACAATTCTTCTAAGTAGTTCAGTTCTTCACCAAAACTTCATTTGCCCATCACTAGCTGGACCAATCCGGTGTGCGCACCTGTTATCCATCACCTGTGTACCCTCAGGAGATCAATTGATAGTGCAGGGTGAAAGACAAACTACAAAATATGACCCCAGGGTCATAACATTTGTTATAAAGATAAAGTTTAATTTTGTTTTCAACTTGTTGGAGTTTCTGATGTTTCTTTTCTCTCCCTGTATGTGTCATGAAATGTTTTAATATTGTTTGATTTCATGTGGTTTTGGAGCCCAGGAAGACTTAAATATGCATTTTGCAATTGAGATAATATGTAAACTACAGTGCCTTGCAAAAGTATTCACCCCCCTTGGCTTTTTACCTATTTTGTTACATTACAACCTTTAATTCAATGTTTTTTTAATCTGAATTGTATGTGATGGATCAGAACACAATAGTCTAAGTTGGTGAAGTGAAATGAGACAAATATATACATAAAACTATTTTTTAGAAATAAAAAATTGAAAATTGGCATGTGCGTATGTATTCACCCCCTTTGTTATGAAGCCCATAAAAAGCTCTGGTGCAACCAATTACCTTCAGAAGTCACATCATTAGTGAAATGATGTCCACCTGTGTGCAATCTAAGTGTCACATGATCTGTCATTACATATACACACATCTTTTTTAAAGGCCCCAGAGGCTGCAACACCGAAGTAAGAGGCACCACTAACCAAACACTGCCATGAAGACCAAGGAACTCTCCAAACAAGTAAGGGACAATGGGGTTAGGTTATAACAAAATATCCAAATCTTTGATGATCCCCAGGAGCACCATCAAATCTATCATAACCAAATGGAAAGAACATGGTACAACAGTAAACCTGCCAAGAGACGGCCGTCCACCAAAACCCACGGACCGGGCCAGGAGGGCATTAATCAGAGAGGCAGCACAGAGACCTAAGGTAACCCTGGAGGAGCTGCAGAGCTCCACAGCAGAGACTGGAGTATCTGTACATAGGACCACAATAAGCCATACGCTCCACAGAGTTGGGCTTTATGGCAGAGTAGCCAGAAGAAAGCCATTACTTTCAGCAAAAAACAAAATGGCACGTTTTGAGTTTGCGAAAAGGCATGTGGGAGACTCCCAAAATGTATGGAGGAAGGTGCTCTGGTTCTGATGAGACTAAAATTGAACTTTTCGGCCATCAAAGAAAACGCTATGTCTGGTGCAAACCCAACACATCACATCACCCAAAGATGCGTTGAGGGAGTTGAGGGAAAGATGGATGGTGCCAAATACAGGGATATTCTTGAGTAAAACCTGTACCACTCTGTGTGTGATTTGAGGCTAGGACGGAGGTTCACCTTCCAGCAGGATAATGACCCCAAACACACTGCTAAGGCAACACTTGGGTGGTTTAAGGAGAAACATGTAAATGGGTTGAAATGGCCTAGTCAAAGCCCAGACCTCAATCCAATAGAAAATCTGTGGTCAGACTTAAAGATTGCTGTTCACAAGCGCAAACCATCCAACGTGAAGGAGCTGGAGCAGTTTTGCAAGGAGGAATGGTCAAAGATCCCAGTGGTAAGATGTGGCGAGCTCATAGAGACTGATCCAAAGAGACTTGGAGCTGTGATTGCTGCAAAAGGTGGCTCTACAAAGTATTGACTTTAGGGGGGTGAATAGTTCTGCACATTGACTTTTTCTGTTATTTTCTCCTATTTGTTGTTTGCTTCACAATAAAAATAAAAAAAAATAAAAAAAAAAAAAACATAAGTTGTGGGCATGTTCTGTAAATTAAATGATGCAAATCCTCAAACAATCCATGTTGAATTCAGGTTGTGAGGCAACAAAACAAAAAATGCCAAGGGGGGTGAATACTTTTGCAAGGCACTGTACCAATTCAGTTACAATTATTTTTGAGTGAATATTTGAATGAAAGCATCTCATGTTGTCGTGGAGTTTTAATATTTTTATTTTAAGTTTTCTAGAACTTGAAGATGTGGAATGTTTTCATTTGTTTTCTTTCAAAATAAAATCTGTTAAAAGTCAAAAACAAGCAGCTGCATTTCCTCTGAGAAGCCTGTACACCATGGAGAAGGTAAATAACATATATTATACTGATACCATCATATATATCATATACTGTATACCATCATATATATCATATACTGTATACCATCATATATAACATATATTCTACTGTATACCATCATATATATCATATATTCTACTGATACCATCATATATATCATATATTATACTGTATACCATCATATATATCATATATTCTACTGATACCATCATATATATCATATATTATACTGTATACCATCATATATATCATATATTCTACTGATACCATCATATATAACATATATTCTACTGATACCATCATATATAACATATATTCTACTGTATATCTGTAAAGAGTGAAGTTGCGATGATGTTCGTTAGCGACAACACATCTGATTTAAACGTGTTTCTGTTTCTTTAATCTGATGTTACAGTTTTAATAAATAAATACATTAACAGATTCATTTCATTCTGATTGGCTCCAAAGCCTAAAATATTTAACTTGCTGCAGTAACAGTCATTTCCTAATTTGGGATAAATGAAGTCCTTAGAGACACGTCTCTGCTGACTGGCTATCACCGGGGTCACGCCTGTTGGTACGCGATCCGTCATGCTCATGCTGAGGATAGGACACTGCACGATCTGTTCCACCTTAGCCTCCACCGGGAAGCTAACGCTAGTTTACCTAACAGCTAATTCGGCTAACCGCTAGCTGACAGCTTGATTCAGTCTAAAATAACGTTAACTCAAACGACGGGAAAGCCGTCTACAGCTGACGTAACAGCCGTTATATATGTTAATGGTTATTTTCAGGTTTATTTTGAGGGTCTTTTAAAGTTATTACACGCTGTCTCAGCTAGCGGTTAGCTTCCTGGTGGAGGCTAACGTGGAACAGACCGTGCAGTGTCCTATCCTCAGTAAACAGGATTATCATCTGCGTATGCGCGAACATCTCATGCCGCTCAGATCGGTACCGACAGGCCCCCCAAACCAGAGAAACTCAACGCTGTTTCACAGCGTTCAGAGGAAACATGTCCTTCAACACGGAAACCATAGCAACAAGGTGACTGAATGTTCCCCTGGTTACGTGTTGTTGTCGCTGGTGTTTACCTTTGAACAGGAAGTGATGTCAGGATGTGAGCAGCAGCAGCTGAAGAAGAAGCAGGAGGACCAGCCGGTTCTGATCCACGGTCTGAGCGTGGAGCGCTACAGAGAGATCTACCACTCGGTGTTCTCGCCAACAGCCCTCGCCGAGCTCGCCACCGCACGGCAGGCAGTAAGACCTGTAGTATATGACCATTCTATAACTTTCTATAAACTTTGCTTAAAGGTTTGTTATAAGGGAGTCCTATGAACTTTACTCTACATTTACTGAGAACATCTGGAAATTGTTAACATGAGCAGAGGTCCCCCCAAGACAGAAGAGACCTTTTTTGGAGTTGTGCCAGATAACATGCATTGATTGGTCAGTTATCCATCCAATGGTATACTCACACATATCACGTCCTATGTTGATACAATGCATAGGATATATACGTTGTTCACACAAAGAAAAGGCAGAGCGACAAATTTTGAGGTTTGGGTTGGTCGTTCTCCAAGCTCTCTGCAGGAGTTTGTAAAATTGATGCTGAATCTTTGTTTGTAATAAACCTTTTTATAATCAAGAACAGTGTCACACATTGATGTATGTATATATATATATATACACACACACACACACACACATTACATATTACCCAGAAGATCTGAGTAGACCTGGGCTCTAAACTAAAGCTCTCGCTCACACTGAACAAAGTTTTTAAAGGTCCCATGACATGCTGCTTTTTGGATGCTTTTATATAGACCTTAGTGGTCCCCTAATACTGTATCTGAAGTCTCTTTATATAGACCTTAGTGGTCCCCTAATACTGTATCTGAAGTCTCTTTATATAGACCTTAGTGGTCCCCTAATACTGTATCTGAAGTCTCTTTATATAGACCTTAGTGGTCCCCTAATACTGTATCTGAAGTCTCTTTTATATAGACCTTAGTGGTCCTCTAATACTGTATCTGAAGTCTCTTTATATAGACCTTTGTGGTCCTCTAATACTGTATCTGAAGTCTCTTTATATAGACCTTAGTGGTCCTCTAATACTGTATCTGAAGTCTCTTTATATAGACCTTAGTGGTCCTCTAATACTGTATCTGAAGTATCTTTATATAGACCTTAGTGGTCCCCTAATACTGTATCTGAAGTCTCTTTATATAGACCTTAGTGGTCCTCTAATACTGTATCTGAAGTCTCTTTATATAGACCTTTGTGGTCCTCTAATACTGTATCTGAAGTCTCTTTATATAGACCTTAGTGGTCCTCTAATACTGTATCTGAAGTCTCTTTTATATAGACCTTAGTGGTCCTCTAATACTGTATCTGAAGTCTCTTTATATAGACCTTTGTGGTCCTCTAATACTGTATCTGAAGTCTCTTTATATAGACCTTAGTGGTCCTCTAATACTGTATCTGAAGTCTCTTTATATAGACCTTAGTGGTCCCCTAATACTGTATCTGAAGTCTCTTTTATATAGACCTTAGTGGTCCTCTAATACTGTATCTGAAGTCTCTTTATATAGACCTTTGTGGTCCTCTAATACTGTATCTGAAGTCTCTTTTATATAGACCTTAGTGGTCCTCTAATACTGTATCTGAAGTCTCTTTTATATAGACCTTAGTGGTCCTCTAATACTGTATCTGAAGTCTCTTTATATAGACCTTTGTGGTCCTCTAATACTGTATCTGAAGTCTCTTTATATAGACCTTAGTGGTCCTCTAATACTGTATCTGAAGTCTCTTTTATATAGACCTTAGTGGTCCCCTAATACTGTATCTGAAGTCTCTTTATATAGACCTTAGTGGTCCCCTAATACTGTATCTGAAGTCTCTTTATATAGACCTTAGTGGTCCCCTAATACTGTATCTGAAGTCTCTTTTATATAGACCTTAGTGGTCCTCTAATACTGTATCTGAAGTCTCTTTATATAGACCTTTGTGGTCCTCTAATACTGTATCTGAAGTCTCTTTATATAGACCTTAGTGGTCCTCTAATACTGTATCTGAAGTCTCTTTTATATAGACCTTAGTGGTCCTCTAATACTGTATCTGAAGTATCTTTATATAGACCTTAGTGGTCCCCTAATACTGTATCTGAAGTCTCTTTCCCTAAATTCAGCCTTGGTGCAGAATTACAGCCACTAGAGCCAGTCCCACAATGAGCTTTCCTTAGGATGTGCCATTTCTGTGTCTGTAGCTGTGGCTTGACCAACTGCCATGCTTCGCTCGTTTTGCTTTCATTTTCTCAAAGGCAGAGCAGGATACCCAGGGCTCGGTTTACACCTATCACCATTTCTAGCCACTGGGGGACCATAGGCAGGCTGGGGGAACTCATATTAATGTTAAAAAACCTCATAAAGTGACATTTTCATGCCATGGGACCTAGCTAAACAAAATGCAGACAGACTTAATTAACACAGGAGTCACTGACAGTTTGTTTTCGGTCCAATAATAGAAACTTAATCAGCGAGCAGGAAAGAGGATGTCAGGTCTACGGTGCTTCTGTCTCTTCCTTCAGACCTGATGGGATCACATCAAACTGACTGTAGCTGACACCATATACAGAATAACATGTAGTGTTGTGTTTAAATACATAATATATATTGTGTTGTGTTTAAGGACTACGTGGCCCAGGCCCAGGACCTGAAGCAGCGTCTGTGGATGAAGCTGAGTCGTCCTCGGCTGCAGGAGACGGTCGGAGAGGACGGACGCGTCACCGTCACAGAAATATTCGACCTGACTTAATACGGACTCCGTTCATTGGTTTATGTGTCCAGCAGGTTCTCATGTAAATAAAAAGTCTCTTTAGTTGCTTCACAGCCGGTTTCAGCCGTGATATGTATCAGATAAAGGTCTTCATAATATGTTGTGCATGTTTAAAAACGTTTTGTAGCCGTAGCATTGAGTTGTGTTGCAGAATTAAACAGAAGTGAAAAGCAGGAAACGTGTTTGTACGTTTGGTGCCTTTAAGGAACCGTTCTAAGAGTTCAGCTTGTGATGGTGAACAACTTTGTGGAGGAATATTTCCATCAGTGAGGTTTCTCAAAGTGTGAGTGACAGACACACAGATTTCCTATTTGTGTGAGGACCCTGAAGTTGCAAGCAGGAATTTGGCCATATTTCCTTAAAGCCAATCAGAGGAGACTAAACTGTCCAATCAGGGGCCAGAAGGTCCCGTTTGGTTTACTTTAGCTGAATCTCATAGTCCTGACCTTTCCTCGCGTCCTCCCGTCCCAGTCCCTCCCACCGAGGAGGAGAGACAGCGAGGAAATGGGTTTTAGAGACAAAGCCATTCTTCTCCAAGGGGGTCAGCTTCTCTCCTATGGCGCCATTTTGATGCTACCAAGCCATCAGCTCCCGTTAGCATCCCATTGACTGCCATTCATTCTGACGTCACTTTGACAGAGAATAACTTTACATCTGAAGAGTTTAAAGACTCTATTTGTCCATTGTTTATTTCTAAAGAAACACGACAATGTATAAAAGGCTCCATTACCTTGTAGCTCACGTTATGGCTCCGTAGCAGACGTTTTTATAAAAATAGGCTAACGATTGGGTCATAACCACGAGACTTACTGTCTCATAGTAGAGGAATTACCGTATAGTACAGGAGAAGCTCTCAGGCAGTTTGGACTTCCATTAGCTGTTTAAGTTTAATTACTAATGTTAACTATCATTGTAGTGATCAATAATTAGCCTGTGTCTATGTTATCTCCTTACATATACCTACGCTCTCCGTCTCTGCTAGATTGGGAATGATTGAGATTTCTCTTGGCACAGCTACCAGAAGACTTCCAACTTTCAGACAGGTTGCTCACGTCACATCTACGTCTTCAAGCTCAGTTGGAGGCTGCTCAGTAACGCTCAGCCATCACCGGGAAAGAGACTTCACTGGTCTCCGTCCAGAGACACGGGACCTGCTGCTCCAGTTTATATACTGCCTATGTTCTTCTCCTCCTTGTTTAGAGACGTTACTTTTTCCAGTGACTTTCTGACATTTCAAAGAGCAAACTCTGGAGAACCAATCAGCACACAGGACACGGTGAAATCAAAGTCTGGAGACGTGGCTCTTCTCTTCAGAACATAATTTAATAACATTTAAATCCAACATGTACAGTAAAAAACAACAGTGGAAGGACTTCAGTCCTCTCCAATACTGGTTCATCATTAGATATATATATATACATATATTTATATACTATATATATATCTGGTAGAATTTGACAAAAGAAAGGCATGTGATGGAGCGTTGCAGAGTCCGTCTCCGTGTCTCCGTGAGTCTCTGAGTCTCTCCGAGGGATGAAGCCAAATAGAAAACATTCAGTTTGTCTCGTTTGTTTGGGGGGGGGGGGGCGAGCACTTTAACAAAAGAAAAGTTTCCTCGGAGACAAGCAGCCTGGCTGCAGGGGGGGGGGAGGGGGCAGAGGTCACCCCCCCCCCACACACACACACACACACACACACTGGGTAAAACTCAAATAAAAGGAGGAAAAGAATCCAAATGAAGTGACAGAGAAACATCACTCAGCAGCTGGATACTTACGGCCATGGCGTCCCCAAACATCGGCGCTGTCCCGCTGTGGACGCCTGTCTTACCTCGTCTCATCTGTCTGTCTCTGCGACTACGTGCACACGCACACCAACGCTCCTCGCTCTCTGACATCACGACCATATTCTGAGTTTCACACGCAGCACCGAGACGCCGAACACAACCACGGCCCGTTACAGAACGGAGACCACACCCAGAAACTGGTCTCGTATCAGGAACCAGACCCAGAAACTGGTCTGCTCACCTCGGTGGAGACGTTAAACGTCCTGTAAACTAAACGTTTTGGGGGTTGAAAAACGTTGGAATACGCTGAAAACAGGCGAATATTTTTCATGGGAGAAGTCGGAATAATTTAAGAAAAAAAATATAGAAATATTTTGAAAAAAAAATCTAATATTTTTCTACATATTTAGGAAAAAAAATTATTATATTTTTAAATGAAATGTTTTTTTTATTTTTAGGGCAAACGTAGGATATGTGTGTGTGTGTCTGTGTGTAACTGCTCTGAGGTCAGCTGTTGACCACAACATGAACAGGTTTAATAATGCAGGTCTCTTCAGATCCAGATCAACCTGAGACACCCAGCCCTCCATCAAACACGGGCTCACAGTCCTGTCACATTAGGGACCAGAATCAGCAGAATATGGTCTAGGTTCTGCACGTAGACCAGAACCAGCAGAATATGGTCTAGGTTCTGCACGTGGACCAGAACCAGCAGAATATGGTCTAGGTTCTGCACGTGGACCAGAACCAGCAGAATATGGTCTAGGTTCTGCACGTGGACCAGAACCAGCAGAATATGGTCTAGGTTCTGCACGTGGACCAGAACCAGCAGAATATGGTCTAGGTTCTGCACGTGGACCAGAACCAGCAGAATATGGTCTAGGTTCTGCACGTGGACCAGAACCAGCAGAATATGGTCTGTCAGAGGAAGAAGGTGTGCGTGTGAGCGCGGCCGCTGATTGGTCTAAGCCAATAGGATCTCTGGTCTCTGAGTTTGAGTTAGTGTCTGCTGGGGGGTCACTGGTCTTCTGTCTGTAAACTGAGACTCACTGTGTCCGCCTGGGGGGGACACCTGTCCACCTGCTGACACCTGTCCACCAGCTGGTCACTGAGACTCACTCCCACCTGCTGACACCTGTCCAGCAAACGCCGCAGTCTGTCAGAGGAGCCACTGCTGCCTTCTGCTGCCTCAAACAGCAGCCGCTGCAGGGGGGGGGACAGGGGGAACAGGGGGAGGGAGAGAGAGAGGGGGAGGGAGGGAGAGACAGAGGGAGAGACAGAGGGAGAGAGAGACAGAGGGAGAGGGAGGGAAACAGGGGGAGAGGGAGACAGGGAGAGGGAGGGGGGGAGAGAGAGAGAGACAGAGGGAGGGAAACAGGGGGAGAGGGAGACAGGGAGAGGGAGGGGGGGAGAGAGAGAGAGGGAGAGGGAGGGAAACAGGGGGAGAGGGAGGGAGATGGAGACAGGGAGAGAGAGAGAAAGAGAGGAGAGGAAGTGAGGATGGGGAGGGCAGCAGGTGAACATGCGTGTAAACACAAAGACCTCTGTCACATAGATATATAACATTATATATATATATATATATATATATATATATATATATATATATATATATATATATATATATATATATATATATATATATATATATATATATATGTGTGTGTGTGTGTGTGTGTGTGTGTGTGTCTGTGTATTACATTCCATGTCATTTAACTGATGCTTTGCTTTTTTCCAAAGAGACTAACTATTACTATATATATATATATATATATATATATATATATATATATATATATATACATACACACACACACACACACTCCTCTGGAGCTACTAGGGGTTAGTGCCTTGCTCAGGGACACACTGGTTGATGGATCACAGTGGGAATCTAACCCACATCTCCCACACCAAAGGGATGGGTCATATCCACTGCTCCATCAGCACTCTGTGTGTGTGCATGTCTCTCTCTGTATGTGTGTCTGTGTGTGTGTGTGTGTGTGTGT
>NC_050179.1:21348784-21358784 GCF_008315115.2 Sander lucioperca
GTACCAGTGGATGTTAACTTGTTATTATAACAATAATAATAACAATAATAATAACAATAATAATAATAATGATAATAATAATAATAATAATAATAATGTACCAGTGGATGAGGTGGAGGTAGGGCGTCTGCTGGCTCAACGTCTCCTGCAGCTCCCTGCTGATTGGTCGTCTCAGCAGATCCTCAGTGGGGAAACCCAGCATGTGTCTGCAGGCAGGAATCAACAGCAGCTCATCTATCAGTCTGTTATCATCATCTATCAGTCTGTTATCATCATCTATCAGTCTGTTATCATCATCTATCAGTCTGTTATCATCTATAAACCCAACCCACCGCAGGACATCCACGGGCTTCTTCTGACTCTGCTGGTCGTCACACAGCGACAGGATGAACCCTCGGAACAGAGGAGTGATGGCGCTCGACTTGTCCTGTCACACAACGCTCAGTTACAGGGGAACGTTTACACAACGTCTACACAACATCCACACAACACTCAGTTACAGGGGAACGTTTACACAACGTCCACACAACACTCAGTTACAGGGGAACGTTTACACAACGTCCACACAACACTCAGTTACAGGGGAAAACTTCACATCAGAAACCCACTCAACCTCTGATGGTGTCTGATGGAACAACAGAAACTGGTCCAGTATTAAACCAGAACCACAAGAACTCACTCTATACACGCTAAAAGTCCTGATTATTTACATGGAGTCTGGTGGAAATATGCTGACTCTATACACGCTAAAAGTACTGATTATTTACATGGAGTCTGGTGGAAATATGCTGGCACTATACACGCTAAAAGTCCTGATTATTTACATGGAGTCTGGTGGAAATATGCTGGCTCTATACACGCTAAAAGTCCTGATTATTTACATGGAGTCTGGTGGAAATATACTGGCTCTATACATGCTAAAAGTCCTGATTATTTACATGGAGTCTGGTGGAAATATGCTGGCTCTATACATGCTAAAAGTCCTGATTATTTACATGGAGTCTGGTGGAAATATGCTGGCTCTATACACGCTAAAAGTCCTGATTATTTACATGGAGTCTGGTGGAAATATGCTGGCTCTATACATGCTAAAAGTCCTGATTATTTACATGGAGTCTGGTGGAAATATACTGGCTCTATACATGCTAAAAGTCCTGATTATTTACATGGAGTCTGGTGGGTTTGGTGATGGTGAGTTTCAGAGATTTTTTTTTGTTTTTTTGTTGTTCCATCAGACACTCATGGGAACAGGGTCCAGGTTGCAGTTCCCCTGTAAGATGTGAGCCTGACCTGAGCCATGAGGAACTTGGCGGAGTGATAGAAGACCTCTGCGTTGTTGGGACACTCTGCCAGAGCGTGGAGCCACATGCTGACGGCCTGGTCCGTCTCCCCCCTCCTGATGTGGAGTTCAGCCAGAGCGTCTCTCAGAGTGCACGACTCGGGACAGAACTGCAGCAGAGACTCACACAGAGACACGCCCTCGTCAAACCTGCAGGGACACAGGACAACGACAATCAGGAGGAGAGGAGCAGACAGACAGACAGACAGACAGACAGACAGAGAGACAGAGAGACAGACAGACAGAGAGACAGACAGACAGAGAGACAGACAGACTCTACGCTGTAAATGAAGGTGATTAAAGTGTGTGTCTCTTTGATGAATCAGTGTTAGTAGTAGTTTTCTCAGAGTAATATACAGTATATGTCTCTCAGAGTAATATACAGTATACGTATAGTATGTGACCAGTGGTTATATTTCAGAGTAATATACAGTATATGTATCAGAGTAATATACAGTATATATATCAGAGTAATATACAGTATGTGTATAGTATGTGACCGACCTGTCCAGCAGCGTGTTGAGGAAGATGAGGTTGGTGTGAAGAGGAAGACAGGCCAGCGTCCTCTCGCTCGCAGACGCTGACTCATCGCTGCACTGACGCACGCCGTCTGAGAGGAGACAGCAGCACCAACGGGTTCACAATGGATAGAAATATATACCCTCATGTACCCCGAGTTAACGTGTCTACACCCTGAATGGTACCCTGAGTTAACGTGTTAAACCCTGAGTTAACGTGTTAAACCCTGAATGGTACCCTGAGTTAACGTGTTAAACCCTGAGTTAACGTGTTAAACCCTGAATGGTACCCTGAGTTAACGTGTTAAACCCTGAGTTAACATGTTAAACCCTGAATGGTACCCTGAGCTAACGTGTTAAACCCTGAATGGTACCCTGAGTTAACGTGTTAAACCCTGAATGGTACCCTGAGTTAACGTGTTAAACCCTGAGTTAACGTGTTAAACCCTGAATGGTACCCTGAGTTAACGTGTTAAACCCTGAATGGTACCCTGAGTTAACGTGTTAAACCCTGAGTTAACATGTTAAACCCTGAATGGTACCCTGAGTTAACGTGTCTACACCCTGAATGGTACCCTGAGTTAACATGTTAAACCCTGAGTTAACATGTTAAACCCTGAATGGTACCCTGAGTTAACGTGTTAAACCCTGAGTTAACATGTTAAACCCTGAATGGTACCCTGAGTTAACGTGTCTACACCCTGAATGGTACCCTGAGTTAACGTGTTAAACCCTGAGTTAACATGTTAAACCCTGAATGGTACCCTGAGTTAACGTGTCTAAACCCTGAATGGTACCCTGAGTTAACGTGTCTAAACCCTGAATGGTACCCTGAGTTAACGTGTCTAAACCCTGAATGGTACCCTGAGTTAACGTGTTAAACCCTGAATGGTACCCTGAGTTAACGTATCTACACCCTGAATGGTACCCTGAGTTAACGTGTTAAACCCTGAATGGTACCCTGAGTTAACGTGTCTACACCCTGAATGGTACCCTGAGTTAACGTGTTAAACCCTGAATGGTACCCTGAGTTAACGTGCAGCGGTGTGTACCTTGGAAGAGTGCGATGAGGATGTCAGGCGGCGTGCGGACGTCCTGTGGCGTCCTCCAGGGCAGCAGGAAGGTCTCTCTGCTGACCAGCCGGGACGGGCCCGACTCGGCCGGGTCGTGCAGGCTGCACGGCAGCCGCTCAAACTCCGTGAGGTGGATGTAGGAGAGCCAGAGCAGCGCCCGGTCGCTCGCCGTCAGGTGGTCCGCCACGCTGCGCTCCTGGGCCGACTTCAACGCGTTCTGCACACACATCAAAGCATCAATCATCCCAATGTGCAAAGTAACTAGTAACTAAAGTAACTAGTAACTTGGGGGGTGATGGAGCAGTGGATATGACCCATCCCTTTGGTGTGGGAGATGTGGGTTAGATTCCCACTGTGATCCATCAACCAATGTGTCCCTGAGCAAGGCACTAACCCCTAGTAGCTCCAGAGGAGTGGTACCTCATATATATATATATATATATATAGTAATAGTAATAGTTAGTCTCTTTGGAGAAAAGCATCAGCTAAATGACATGGAATGTACTGTAATGTAACTAAAGCTGAAACATCTGAAATGTAGTGGAATAGAAGTAGAAAGTGACATGAAAGAAGAAGAAGAAAAGACTTGAGTACAAGTACCTCAACGTTTGGTACTGAAGGACAGTACTGGAGTACATGTACTTAGTTACATAGTTGACTGACCTGCAGCAGAGCCAGAGCGCTGTCCATGCGTCCGGTGAACAGGTTGAGGTGGACTCGGTAGAGCAGCGCCTCCATCAGCTGGAAGGACAGCTTGTCCGAGACGCCAGAAGACGCTTCAGAGAGCAGGAAGTGCAGCAGACGCTCGCACACGTAGTCCTTCCCCTCGAACGAGCTCTCCAGCTTCAGATACTGACGCAGACAAACACAGAAGAACTACGTAAGCCTCCGACAAACAGCTGATACAATCCTCATTTCATCTTCAAGGGATTATTCAGATATGACTGAGACTACAGGAAGCTCTTCTTAACTTCTGTGTCCTGTCGGTTGTAAATAGGACCTTATGAACGTTACCAGCTTTAATGTGAACGTAAAATAATCTAGAAACATTCAGGATGTTGGGATTAAACTCAAAGCTGCCCCCAGTGTGTAGAGACTAGGTTTGCACCATACGAGGAAAATGTGGGCTAATGTTCTTGAATATCTTGATAATAGAACTTGCTATAACCAGATATTAACAAGCTCTCAGTTCTGATGCTTTCAGTATTCTGCTAAAACACAACAAACTGCTTGTTGAGTTTAAAACTAATGAAAGGAAATCACTTCCAACGTTCTTTTACTGAACTAAATGAACGTTGAACTGAATATAAAAGGCAGCACTAAGAAAAGAATGACCATTACAATTTAAAGTGCAGTTTTGTGCTGATATTTTCTTTCAACTAACACGATCTCTGAGTGTCTTTAGAGGTGCGTTGACTGCGCTGGTTGTTATCAAGATGATAAAAAGCAGATTATTGAGCAGCTCTGTGACCGACCGTGACGTCCAACATTCTGCGGGGTTTCCTGACTTACGTTCCACCAGACTTGGTAGTCGGGTGCGTGCTCCACAGCCATCTCACACATCTCCTGCACCTCCTCGCGGCTGCCCCGCCGGGAGAACAGAGACAGGTAGTGGCTCCACACCTCGGGGTTATCACAGTTACTCTCCAGGGCGCGGGACAGCGTGTTCAACGCCGCCTCCAAGCACTCTGCTGCAGACCTGAACACGGACGGGAAGGAGGAAAAACGTCAGACAAAAGTTGGAATATTGTGGCCGTTTAGCTCAGCTGGTAGAGCAGGCGCACACGTGCAGAGGTTTGTTCCTCGATGCAGAAGGTCCAGGGTTGGAATCCGACCTGGGACGGTTTTCCTGCATGACTTCCTCTCTCTCTCCCCTTTCACATCTCTGCTTTGCTATCCGATAAAGGCAGAAATGCCCAAAAATAAAAACATTGGATCATGACGGCTGGAAAAAGTGATGAAAACTTGAGAGAAAAGTAACTTTTCTGGACTTACGTCTCGTTCTGATTGAGGTACTTGAAGGCGAGTTTGATCCACAGCTGCGTGTCTCGGGGACTCTCCAGGACGCTGGTCTCCAGGTTGGAGATGTCATCCGTCTCGCTGATGAAGTAACGCTTGTCCTCCGATGTGACGCAGACGTCCAGCGCAGACAGGCTGGTCCTGGAGACGCCATCTAGACACAGAGACACACACACACACACATCACAGTCTAATACCTGGTTATAATCATCTAGACACACACACACACACACACAGTCACACACACACACACACACACACACACACACACACACACACACACACATCACAGTCTAATATAATACCTGGTTATATTCATCTAGACACACACACACACACAGTCACACACACACAGAGACACACACACACACACACATCACAGTCTAATACCTGGTTATAATCATCTAGACACACACACACACAGTCACACACACACAGAGACACATCACACACACACACACATCACAGTCTAATACCTGGTTATATTCATCTAGACACACACACACACACACACACACAGTCACACACACACACAGAGAGACACACACACAGAGACACATCACACACACACACACACACACATCACAGTCTAATACCTGGTTATAATCATCTAGACACAGAGACACACACACACACACACACACACACACACACACACGTATGTACGTCTCTAGACACAGAGACATCAGGTGGTCTTTCAGACTGGACGTGCTGCGATGATAGCTCAGTTCACAACCACCAAACACACAGATCACTTTGGTCTTGTCAATGGAACCATTTGGCAACTTTTTAAAAGTTAACTTTCCATTCAGAATCTTATTGGCATCCATTTCGGCGTCTGGCGCTCGCCATCCACTCAAAACGTAACGTTAGCCTACTACTCATTGTGTGTGTGGCGTGCCTGTTGTTTAGTTTCCGGTCTAGCTAGATCCGGTGTGGTGTTGTAGTTTTTCTAACGTTACTAGTTGTTGCAACAGCATGTGAAAAAACTACAAAGTTTTCTAGGCCAAAAAGAACGTTAATCTCACGATAAAAACACTTTAAAATGGGTTTGCGTTAATAACGTTTTTAAGTGACAGCACTAGTATATATCAATGTTCCAGCAGGAATGTGACCCGAAATATGTGAGAAATGAACAACATCTGCAGCCAGGATTACAGGTTTCTCTGCCGTTAGCGTTCAGAGCGGTCTGATCTCACAGGGATTTCTTCTCCTTACGTGTAGCTTTGGTCCCGTTTAACATCCGGCTTTGTAACGTTACAGATTATTATGATATATCAGAGATGACACAAACCGGTCAGAACAAACATGTTGTAAAGATCAGTGGGCGTTCTGTGGGTGTCCTCACCGTGTCTCCCGGCCGTCAGCTGTTCTGCAGACTCGTCCTCGCTGTCGTCCTCGGGACGCACGCCGCTCGGCACCGACGGCTTCGGCCGCCACCGCCTCGGATCTTTCCACGTGGTGAACGGAGGGACTGCAGAGAAATCACAACGTTAGGTTACACCTACGGGGAATCAGTCATAGTATAGTATGTAGAGGGTTATAATTATATTATATAAAGTCATAGTATAGTATGTAGAGAGGGTTATAATTATTATATATAAAGTCATAGTATAGTATGTAGAGGGTTATAATTATATTATATATTATATAAAGTCATAGTATAGTATGTAGAGAGGGTTATAATTATATTATATTATATATATAGTCATAGTATAGTATGTAGAGAGGGTTATAATTATATTATAGATTATATATATAGTCATAGTATCGGTTGGTTGGTGCATACACACACACACACACACACACACACACACACACACACACACTAAACATTAATAAATAAATAAGAAATATGCAAAGTAGCTGTTTAGTATAAGAAGAAAAAGGTGAATGGGTGGAGTGCAGAATGTAAGACATATATAGTATGGATGTGTGTATGTGTAATAGGCAGATGATGAAGGGGACATGATGATGATGATGATGATGATGAAGATGAAGATGATGAGGTTCTCACCGTGTCGTTTACTTTCGTTCACTTTGCTGACGAGGAGGACGGCCTTCTGGTCCACGCCCATACGGTCCTTGTTTGACCCAAACAGCTTCTTCATGTACTTTTCTACACAAAAAAAAAACCCACTTTCTTCATGTACTTTTCTACACAAACACACTTTCTTCATGTACTTTTCTACACAAACACACTTTCTTCATGTACTTTTCTACCCTAACCAACAGGAGTGTGAGTGCGAGGCCGACCTGTGCAGACGCTGACGTCGTCGTACGAGCTGGACTCAGAGCAGCCAATCAGAGACAGGTTGTAGGACAGGATGTCCTGGAACAGCTGGTTTCCTGTCAGGGTGCAGTTCCTCATGTGCTGCCTAAAGAGACACAGACACACATTATAGATTTCTCTTTCTACAGATATGAAGGCATGAAGGACAGAGACAGATATGAAGGACAGAGACAGATATGAAGGACAGAGACAGATATGAAGGACAGAGACAGATATGAAGGACAGAGACAGAAAGAGACAGATATGAAGGACAGAGACAGATATGAAGGACAGATATGAAGGACAGAGACAGATATGAAGGACAGATATGAAGGACAGAGACAGATATGAAGGACAGGAGACAGATATGAAGGACAGGAGACAGATATGAAGGACAGAGACAGATATGAAGGACAGGAGACAGATATGAAGGACAGAGACAGATATGAAGGACAGAGACAGATATGAAGGACAGAGACAGATATGAAGGACAGATATGAAGGACAGAGACAGATATGAAGGACAGAGACAGATATGAAGGACAGAGACAGATATGAAGGACAGAGACAGATATGAAGGACAGAGACAGATATGAAGGACAGAGACAGATATGAAGGACAGATATGAAGGACAGACAGATATGAAGGACAGAGACAGATATGAAGGACAGATATGAAGGACAGAGACAGATATGAAGGACAGAGACAGATATGAAGGACAGATATGAAGGACAGAGACAGATATGAAGGACAGAGACAGATATGAAGGACAGAGACAGATATGAAGGACAGAGACAGATATGAAGGACAGGAGAGTGTGATGTCACCATCTGCAGTCGTCGTCGTTGCAGGTTCCCGTCAGGTCGAAGCGACAGAAACACTTCCTGGGTTCAATGGTGTTGCTATGGGTAACGGAGCTCAGAGACAGCTTCTCCTTGGTCCTGTAGTACGGACTGAACCTGACACACACACACACACACACACACACACACACACACACACACACACACACACGTTATACTGTCCATATATGTCTCTATCTACTTTGAGAAGTGAACTGTGGTCTGATGTCTGAAGGTTAGACAGACGGTACTGGGGGTGTACCTGTATGACCTGAAGACCAGCAGAGGGCTGTGATAGGACCCAAAGGGGACGGGTCTCAGATCTGAGGTCCCTGATTGGCTCGTAGCGGTGTCCACCTCCACTGAGACTGCCTGCACAGAGACAAACAAGAGAGACAGAGAGAAACAGACAGACAGAGAGAGACAGACAGACAGAGAGAGACAGACAGACAGAGAGAGACAGAGAGAGAGACAGAGAGAGACAGAGAGAGACAGAGAGAGAGAGAGAGAGAGAGAGAGACAGAGAGAGAGAGAGAGAGAGAGAGACAGACAAGATTTCAGTATTGACCAACATAATAGAGATTTCTCCAGGATCTCTAGTGCAGATGAGACTTCCTGCGCGTGGGGTGTTTGACGTGTTGGCGCTCACCGTGCCGGTGGCGGCCGTGGCGTGGAGTGGCTCCCCCACCGTGTGCAGCTCGCTCTGCAGCAGCTCTCCGAGACGCGCCTGCTGCTGGTAGCGCTGCTTCAGGGCGTCCACGTCCAGCCCGGCGAAGACCTCGGCAGGCTCCGGCCCGCCGCCTGCAGCGCTGGCCGTCTGGCTCACGGGGATGTTGGCCGCTTTGCTGATGGGGATGTTGGGCGGTTTGGCGTCTTTAGCCGGCGTGGCACCCAGCTGCTCCAGGTGCGGTTTGGTAAAGGAGCAGCTAGACTGACGCAGCGAGTTCCTGCGAGTTCCTTTGACAGCGGCGGGCGTGGGCTCCGAGTCCTCGCCCTCCGGGACGTCCTCGCTGTCCAGCGTGAGTTTGTCCTGCGTGAGGTCGTGCAGCGAGGGCTGCGGCAGCGGGAAGGATGGCGAGGGGGGCGGAGCCTGGCTCTGAGGCTCCGCGGCAGCAGGAGGCAGCGGGGGGGAGGCTCGCACGGCGGGCTCTGCCGCCACGGCAGCCCCGGCGCGGTTGTGCAGCGCCTGAGCCTCCTTCAGCTTCTGGATCTTCAGAGCGTACTCCGACTCCAGCTGCTGCAGACGCTGCTTCTGGGACATCAGCTCGGAAAAGTGACGCTCGTCCACACGCTGCAGCTTCCTGACAGGCTGAGAGACACAGAGACAGACACAGAGAGACAGAGACAGAGGTACAGAGAGAGAGAGACAGAGAGACAGAGGGACAGAGACAGAGAGACAGAGAGAGAGACACACAGAGACAGAGGGACAGACACAGAGAGACAGAGACAGAGAGACAGACACACAGAGACAGAGGGACAGAGAGAGAGACACACAGAGACAGAGGGACAGAGAGAGAGAGACAGAGGGACAGAGAGAGAGAGACAGAGGGACAGAGACAGAGGGACAGAGAGAGAGACACACAGAGACAGAGGGACAGAGAGAGAGAGACAGAGGGACAGAGAGAGAGAGAGAGACACAGAGACAGAGGGACAGAGAGAGAGACACACAGAGACAGAGGGACAGAGAGAGAGACAGAGGGACAGAGAGAGAGAGAGAGACACAGAGACAGAGGGACAGAGAGAGAGACAGAGGGACAGAGAGAGAGAGAGACAGAGGGACAGAGACAGAGGGACAGAGAGAGAGAGACAGAGGGACAGAGAGAGAGAGAGAGACAGAGGGACAGAGAGAGAGAGAGAGACAGAGGGACAGAGAGAGAGAGACAGAGGGACAGAGAGAGAGAGAGAGAGAGACAGAGAGAGAGACACAGAGACAGAGGG
>NC_050179.1:21361284-21371284 GCF_008315115.2 Sander lucioperca
CACCTGTGTCTGAGGACTCTCTGTGTGTCTCACCTGTGTCTGAGGACTCTCTGTGTGTCTCACCTGTGTCTGAGGACTCTCTGCTCTGCCTCGGTGAGCTTCAGCTCGGCGGCGGCTTTGGCTGCGGAGTCCAGCGGCGAGTCGGAGACGGCAGTAGAGACGGAGCTGTGAGGATCCTTCAGCATCTTCTGCTTCTCCCGGCTGCCAGAGGACACAGAGTTGGACACAGAGTTGGACAAAAAGAAAGAAATGTCCCCACAGCAACATGAGAGGAAAGCCACGCCCACTGGAGGGTAAAACAATATGCATCTCCACAAAGAGAGCGTGGAGCTAGCGCATTACATCAGATATCAGCATCTCACTGCCATACAGCAGGAAACAGGATTACTTTAGCACCTCATGATACAAGAGAGAGACAAGTTAGGGTTAGTAAGCTAATGTTGGGGGGGTTACCTGGTCACCCTGTGTGTGTGTGTGTGTGTGTGTGTGTGTGTGTGTAGTTACCTAGCTATCTCCTCTTTCAGCAGCCTGTACTCTGCTCTCTTGGCTTCAGGCAGAGCCTCTGGAGTCCGGACCGGGTTGTTCTCCTTCTCAGAGGCCGAGGCTGCTTTCGGCTTCGCTGCCTGACATCACAAACACACCATGTCATGTGGCAGAGTTATTATTATAAACTAATTCTAGCAGCAACGGCATTACATCGACTCTCAAGTAGCACAAAGATTTAACATTACAAATCTACTAACCCAACATGAAAGTGAAAGGTAGTTTGTTTGTAGAGCTGTCTCATTGTTGTGTAATAACACGCTAGTATCTGAGTGCCTCTCTAACACTACTTACTCTTAACGTAAAGAGGCAGAATCACACTACTGAAGGTTTCTAAACTAATCTATATATCTATCTATCTATCTATCTATCTATCTGCCTTTACATTCCAAATCTAAAAGATGTGAAGAAGTAAATTCCTCTGTTTATTTTAAAAGTAGAAAGTAGGAATGAATGTATGCAGCCTGTGTGTCTGTTTGCTGACTGAATGTATGCAGCCTGTGTGTCTGCTGTTTGCTGACTGCTGTTTGCTGACTGACCTCCACGGTCCTTCGAGCCTCTTTGATCATGAACTCCAGCCCTCCGAAGGCCGGTGGCGTGGAGCTGCTGGCGTCCCCGTCTGACTCGCTGTCCTCCGAGTCGTTGAGAGAAACCACCACCGACTTGTGTCGAGGCAGCTGCAGGAAACACAGAGACACCGTTATGATCATCATATCTGTCTTCTCAGTCAGCTCCTGGAGACCTAGCTAACCTAGCTATTGACCTGGTTATCTTCAGCCCTTTAAAGACAGAAATATAAACACCGATCCCCGTGGATGTCCCCTATGTCCTGAGTTTTATTTTAAAAATATTTAAACTTTTTTTTTAAGTTTTCAGACTTTTTCTTCCTGTAATATTCCAACTTTTTTTCTAAAGATTTTATTGACTTTTTCCTAAAATTTTCCAACATTTATTTTAAAATGTTCACTATTTTTCTTATGACAATACTTAACGTGTCCATATATTCTGAATCACAACAAGTACTTCCTGTTGGTAAGGATGTGAAATCATTTTTCAGCCGTAACTTAAGGTTTAAAAGATATAAAGTAGGGCTGAACGATTTTTGAAAATAATCTAATTGCGATTTTTTTCCCAAATATTGCGATTGCGATTCGATATTCGATTATTTTTTTAAGCTCTTTGTCTTCTGTATTATTCAACAAAGAATAATATAATAATTTATAGTATGAACACACAATTACACACTAGACAGTTAAATAAGTAAAAATATAGTATATATCTAGATATATACACACACACACAGTGTAATTTTTTACAGTGCCCAGAGAGGAGCTGCCTCCAGCCCCTCCCCCTCGTGAAGTTACGTGCTGCCGTGTGTTCTTGTTCAGAGAGGCTATCGTTGCGTTAGCATGTTGCTGGTGTTCTTGTTCAGAGAGGCTATCGTTGCGTTAGCATGTTGCTGGTGTTCTTGTTCAGAGAGGCTATCGTTGCGTTAGCATGTTGCTGGTGTTCTTGTTCAGAGAGGCTATCGTTGCGTTAGCTAGTTGCTGGTGTTCTTGTTCAGAGAGGCTATCGTTACGTTAGCTAGTTGCTGGTGTTCTTGTTCAGAGAGGCTATCGTTGCGTTAGCTAGTTGCTGGTGTTCTTGTTCAGAGAGGCTATCGTTACGTTAGCTAGTTGCTGGTGTTCTTGTTCAGAGAGGCTATCGTTGCGTTAGCATGTTGCTGGTGTTCTTGTTCAGAGAGGCTATCGTTGCGTTAGCTAGTTGCTGGTGTTCTTGTTCAGAGAGGCTATCGTTACGTTAGCTAGTTGCTGGTGTTCTTGTTCAGAGAGGCTATCGTTACGTTAGCATGTTGCTGGTGTTCTTGTTCAGAGAGGCTATCGTTGCGTTAGCATGTTGCTGGTGTTCTTGTTCAGAGAGGCTATCGTTGCGTTAGCATGTTGCTGGTGTTCTTGTTCAGAGAGGCTATCGTTGCGTTAGCTAGTTGCTGGTGTTCTTGTTCAGAGAGGCTATCGTTGCGTTAGCATGTTGCTGGTGTTCTTGTTCAGAGAGGCTATCGTTGCGTTAGCATGTTGCTGGTGTTCTTGTTCAGAGAGGCTATCGTTGCGTTAGCTAGTTGCTGGTGTTCTTGTTCAGAGAGGCTATCGTTACGTTAGCTAGTTGCTGGTGTTCTTGTTCAGAGAGGCTATCGTTGCGTTAGCTAGTTGCTGGTGTTCTTGTTCAGAGAGGCTATCGTTACGTTAGCTAGTTGCTGGTGTTCTTGTTCAGAGAGGCTATCGTTACGTTAGCTAGTTGCTGGTGTTCTTGTTCAGAGAGGCTATCGTTGCGTTAGCTAGTTGCTGGTGTTCTTGTTCAGAGAGGCTATCGTTATGTTAGCTAGTTGCTGGTGTTCTTGTTCAGAGAGGCTATCGTTGCGTTAGCTAGTTGCTGGTGTTCTTGTTCAGAGAGGCTATCGTTGCGTTAGCTAGTTGCTGGTGTTCTTGTTCAGAGAGGCTATCGTTGCGTTAGCTAGTTGCTGGTGTTCTTGTTCAGAGAGGCTATCGTTGCGTTAGCTAGTTGCTGGCGTTCTTGTTCAGAGAGGCTATCGTTACGTTAGCATGTTGCTGGTGTTCTTGTTCAGAGAGGCTATCGTTGCGTTAGCTAGCTGCTGGTGTTCTTGTTCAGAGAGGCTATCGTTACGTTAGCATGTTGCTGGTGTTCTTGTTCAGAGAGGCTATCGTTGCGTTAGCTAGCTGCTGGTGTTCTTGTTCAGAGAGGCTATCGTTACGTTAGCATGTTGCTGGTGTTCTTGTTCAGAGAGGCTATCGTTACGTTAGCTAGTTGCTGGTGTTCTTGTTCAGAGAGGCTATCGTTACGTTAGCTAGTTGCTGGTGTTCTTGTTCAGAGAGGCTATCGTTACGTTAGCTAGTTGCTGGTGTTCTTGTTCAGAGAGGCTATCGTTGCGTTAGCTAGTTGCTGGTGTTCTTGTTCAGAGAGGCTATCGTTACGTTAGCTAGTTGCTGGTGTTCTTGTTCAGAGAGGCTATCGTTGCGTTAGCTAGTTGCTGGTGTTCTTGTTCAGAGAGGCTATCGTTACGTTAGCATGTTGCTGGTGTTCTTGTTCAGAGAGGCTATCGTTACGTTAGCTAGTTGCTGGCGTTCTTGCCGTGGGATTAACTGTACTAATAAAACCGTTGAAACCCCGCGGCCACGCTGCTGTGAAAGCTCCCTGAACGTCATTTATCAGAGTCTGGTTGTTACCCCTCTCAGTGGCAGCTCCTCCACTCATATCTTTATAACGGAGCTAACCGCTAACCGGAGCTAACCGCTAATCAGAGCTAATGGTTGCTAACCGAGCCTTGAGTTCTGCGTGTCTGTATCCATTAACTGCACGTATGGACTCAAGCCCGAATAAAACCCTTAATTTTATTAAAATGGCTGTAAACGTTTTAAACTACAACTCAGAGTTCTTTGAATGACAGAAATAAGCTCCAGGTACGGCGTAGCGTTAGCGTGCTAGTTGATGCTTTCTCTACGGAGTGCAGACTGATTGCTCTCGCGAGTCATGTGACCAAATCGCAGCCTTTGCGATGAAATCGCGTTTTAACATATCGTGATATTATCGCAAATGCAATTAATCGTTCAGCCCTAATTTAAAGTCCCACCAATTCCTGTTTAAATATTTAGATTTTTATTATCAAATTATTCCAACTTTTCCCCCATAATATTCCAACTTTATTCTAAACTTTTCTCCAGAGATTCCGACGTGTGGGCGCCGGGGTAGCTCGCCTGGTGGAGCGTGCGCCTAAGTCGCAGGTTGGGTTTGGACCTGCGGCCCTTTGCTGCATGTCGTCCCCCCCCCCCCCTAGTCTAGTCCTGCTGTCAGAAGACCCAGCTCAGACTTTAAGATTCAACATTAGTCTGGGGAGTCTGCTCTGGATTTACTACTGACCAACGGCCATAGCTCAAATCACTCTACGCCATTGGATAGTCCTTCAACCAATCAGAGCAACGATTGGATAGTCCTTCAACCAATCAGAGCAACAATTGGATAGTCCTTCAACCAATCAGAGCAACAATTGGATAGTCCTTCAACCAACCAGAGCAACGATCTGAGTGACGTAGCAGTGACAGCGGCATCAACGTCATCGTGTTAAACCAGCCAATAGCGCGCCAGGTGGATAAGCCAGTCTATGATTGGTCCCAGCAGATTTGTAACAGGAGCAGGAGAGATAAAGGTACAGGTCTCCAGCCTGAGCTGCAGGGAGGAATCAAACCCCTGGCCGATTGGGCTGGGGTTGCCCCGTCTCCTCTCTCTCCCCTCTGATGTCTAAAGCTGTCCTATCTAATCTAATAAAAGGCCTACAACTTGTTTCCTACAGGGTTCTCCTCTCTGTGGTGTCTGCTGGGATTATTTTCTGTCCTGCGTCGACATAAGGCATCAAACGTGTGGCCGGGTTGACTCAGTGGTAGAGCAGGCGCACATATATTGAGAGGTTTACTCCTCGACGCAGAGGTCCAGGGTTTGACTCCGACCTGTGATCATTCCCTGCATGTCTTCACCCCCCTCTCACCTAGCTGTCCTGTCAAATATTATAGGCGGAAAAGCTCAAAAATAATCTTAAAAAAAAAGAAGAACGAAAGCATCAAACATGCGGTTCAGATGAAGAGACGTTAAACATGATGTACGGTCCTGGAGACATATGCTCCATGGTGTTTTAAGCCCCCAACGTCACCTTCCAGGCAGCTAACCCTAATATAACCATTGCCACGCTGCCTGGAAGGCGACGTTGGGGGCTAAAAACACCAAACCCAGAAACAAGCGCCGTGATATGCTGTGTGCTCTCACCACCAGTGGCGCTCTGGCAGCGTGGTGTCCTCTGCTGAACTTGTTGCTGCGTGACGGAGCGACGGCGTTCAGGCTGACGGAGCTCAGGTTCCCTCTGATTGGCTGCTGGACGGCTGCAGCTGGAGGACAGCTGGGAGACGCAGGGCTGCTGGAGATCTGGTCCTAGAGACAGAACACACAGCAGAACATCACGCACAGTCTCTCTCTCACACACACACACACACACACACACACACACACACACACACACACACACAGAGCAGAACATCACGCACAGTCACAGTCACACACACACACACACACACACACACACACACACAGAGCAGAACATCACGCACAGTCACAGTCACACACACACACACACACACACACACAGCAGAACATCACGCACAGTCACAGACACACACACACACACACACACACACACACACACACACAGCAGAACATCACGCACAGTCACAGACACACACACACACAGCAGAACATCACGCACAGTCACAGACACACACACACACACACACACACACAGCAGAACATCACGCACAGTCACAGACACACACACACACACACACACAGCAGAACATCACGCACAGTCTCACACACACACACACACACACAGCAGAACATCACGCACAGTCTCACACACACACACACACACACAGCAGAACATCACGCACAGTCTCACACACACACACACACACACACACACAGCAGAACATCACGCACAGTCACACACACACACACACACACACACACACACAGCAGAACATCACGCAGTCACACACACACACACACAGCAGATCACGCAGTCACACACACACACACACAGCAGATCACGCACAGTCACACACACACACACACACACACACACACACACAGCAGAACATCACGCACAGTCACACACACACACACACACACAGCAGAACATCACGCACAGTCAGTCACACACACACACACACACACACACACACACACACACAGCAGAACATCACGCACCAACAGCTGACTTCAGACTTGACTCAAGCTCAAAGACAGAAACTAATGGTCCCTGAGCTCCACAGCACTGTGTATGTGTGGGGCCAGAGCCACACAGAGGGCCATGGAACACCACCCCCCCACTACACTCAGAGTTCTGCCTCCTACCATCAGGAAGGAGGCATACCTCCCGAAAACCTGCCAGGTCTAACACATACCTGAGATCATGGGTACCATCAGCTGTTGGGTTTCTCAGCAACCTACAGGTCGTCTGCCAT
This sequence comes from Sander lucioperca, assembly GCF_008315115.2. NCBI lineage: Eukaryota > Metazoa > Chordata > Actinopteri > Perciformes > Percidae > Sander > Sander lucioperca. The sequence goes on from NC_050179.1 coordinate 21,367,908, forward strand.
GTCTGCCCACGTCACAGCACACTGACACTGCGTAGAGTGTACAGTGCATTTATGCTCTTACCTACGTATTACCTCATGTTGTTATGTGTTGTTGGGTGAATGTGTATGTGTTGGCTACCTGGTGTGAACCAAACTGCCCCTCGGGGACATTAAAGACATGTCAACTTGGACTTCCAAAAACCTGACTGGTGAAGATGTGTGGCAGCAACACATCCTGTCAGTTTGTTCTGCTGCCCGTCCAGATTTAATCAACGTCTACTCTCATTTTACTACGTTTTCTGCCTGGAATATTCAACAACAAAAATTGCTCAAATTGCTTTTTTTCCCCTCAAAACATCCAAACTTTTGTCCCAGTATTTTCCCCTAAATATTCCAACTTCTGTCTTTAAAAGGTAAAGGTGTTAACCCTGAGAGCATGCAGCCTTCCTACCTCTGGGGCAGCCACTCTCTTGTTGGCCATGGACATGAGGCAGGTCTCCCGGAGCAGCATCTCCTCCTCCTCTTCCTCGTCAGCGAAGGGCGGTTTGGGCGGAGGCTCGGCCTCGTCAGGGGGAGGGGGGAGAGGGGGGGGCGGGGGGTGGAGCAGGGGGGGGAGGAACGGTTGACACAAGTCCTGACGGAGATAGGAAGAGAAGCCGTTACATCTCAGCCTCATTTCATCCCTCTGAGACTGGCTTCACTAACCTGACATAGGACACGCTGGGACATTCTTACAGGGCAACGAAGACGTCCAAAAAGGCCACAAAATACGCAGAAAATAGGCAGCGAAATACGCAGAAAATAGGCCGCGAAATACGCAGAAAATAGGCAGCGAAATACGCAGAAAATAGGCCGCGAAATACGCAGAAAATAGGCCGCGAAATACACAGAAAATAGGCCGCGAAATACACAGAAAATAGGCCGCGAAATACACAGAAAATAGGCCGCGAAATAGGCAAAAAATAGGCCACGAAATACGCAGAAAATAGGCCGCGAAATACGCAGAAAATAGGCCGCGAAATACGCAGAAAATAGGCCGCGAAATACACAGAAAATAGGCCGCGAAATACGCAGAAAACAGGCCACGAAATAGGCAAAAAATAGGCCACGAAATACGCAGAAAATACGCAACAAAATAGGGGAAGAAAACATTTAAAAAGGTGACAAAAAAGCACCAAAAAATTAAAAAAACACGACAAAAAGGGAATGAAAACCCAGAAAAAGAGCAAAAGATAATAGTGGACCATATGACAGTTCCTAAACATTGGCCATCAGATTGAAGAGGAAGAAGAGGAGGAAGAGGAAGAAGAGGGGGATGAAGAGGAGGAAGAGGAAGAAGAGGGGGATGAAGAGCCTACCAGTCCTAGCGGAGGGCAGTCAGCGGCGTACAGCGCCAGGCGAGGGAACACTGCCGGGTCGTCTGGAGGCTGAGAGCTGTGAGGAGGAGACGCCACTGGGACACAACAACAACAACACAACATTAGCTACACAACATTAGCTACACTCAGGTTTACTGCTGCTGTATGAGACAGACATACAGAGAGAGAGAGAGAGAGAGAGAGAGAGCGACAGACAGACCGACAGACAGATGTGGTCTCACCTGGCGAGCCCGTCTCACTGTCCGTGTCCATGGCGACCTCGTCGTAGTTGTCGTACTGGTAGAGGTTCCCCGAGGCGTCCAGACCCTGTTTCCCCGCTGACTTCCTGTGCTCTCGGTCTCTGGACTACACACACACACACACACACACACACACACACACACACACACACACATCAGAAACACACTCTACCTCGGGGTCTGATGGAACAATAATCTCTGAACCTGGTCCAGTATTAAACCAGAACTAAGCTGTAATGTAACCCTACAGGACTAATGTTCAGCAGCAGTTAGAGTCACTAACCCACCAGACTCCATGTAAATAATCAGGACTTTTATCATCGTAAAACACACTTCATTCAAAGTGGACAGAAACTAAATCAAACTATCAAAAGCTGTCTTGGTTCATCTTTCCACTGTTCCAACAATCACCACTCTGGTTTGGTTGAAATAAACCCTAAATTCACCCATTTACATGTGGAGATATGCTGGCTCTATACACGCTAAAAGTCCTGATTATTTACATGGAGTCTGGTGGAAATATACTGGCTCTATACACGCTAAAAGTCCTGATTATTTACATGGAGTCTGGTGGAAATATACTGGCTCTATACACGCTAAAAGTCCTGATTATTTACATGGAGTCTGGTGGGTTTGGTGATGGTGATTTCGGGGCTGTTTGATGTTAAACTAAAAGGATCTTACTCTTTAACTAAAAGGTCTATCATAATCTGAGCCCGTCAGAACTTTTAGTGGACACTAAGTGATGGTTTTAGCTTGTTTCTTTAGGTTGAAAGAGTTCCCTAGGTATTAAAAGAAGCTGGTCTGAGTCTCACTTTGCTGCGCGTCCTGGCCTTCCCTCCCACCAGCTTCATGAAGCGGTTGTACTGCTCGTCCTGATTGGACAGGTCTCGGATGCGTCTGATCTCGTCCTCTCGTTTGCGTCGCTCCTCCTCTTCCTGTCTGCGTTTCTCCTCCTGCTCCCTCTGCTGCTGCAGCTTCCAGGTCCTCAGCTGCTGCTTCCTGAAGGCCTGCTTGGCTGCCGAGCCTGGCGGGAACCACCAACATTATCAGTGTTAACCATTACCACCAGGTCTGCCCTGCTGTTACAGAGTCCAGGTGCAGCACCCCCACACCATTTTTGAGTTATCTGCTCTAGCTTCTCCAATATTCAAGACATAATATATGTCTGATTATTATTATTATTATAATAATACGAATGTTTCCATGCTGGGCAGTGAAGATGCAGTGTGTGTCCAAGACTCAGCAGTATAATCTTTGTGACTTTGTGAGTTTTTTGTATGCTGTTAATCTGAAAAAGGCTCTTCCATGAGTGGGTAGTAAGATAAGATAAGACAGTAACCCATGAATGAGCGTCTCACCGGGACTGATCATCTTCTTGGCTGCGTGGGTCTTCCCAGCAGCGCTGCGTCTCTCCGGCGGGGCCTTGGGGCCTGGTTTAGGGCTGGCTTTGGGCCGGTCCCGGTCTCTGTCTGCAGCTCTGGGCCCGGCCTTGCTCCGATCCCGATCCTTGTCCAGAGCTCTGGACCTGGTTCTGCTCCGGTCCGCAGCAGCGGAGGCAGCAGCAGCGGCGGAGGCAGAGCGGGTGGTGACTCTCTGCCTGCTGGTGGGGGGGAGGAGGGTGGTGAGATATTTTAATCATGTGTCATGCCTAGGGTTAGGGTATGGTTTGGTTTTTTTTCCAATACCGGTGCTAAAGCGGTACTTTTAAAACAGTGCCGGTGCCTAAACCGATACTTTTTAAGAAAGTTAAAAAAAGAAGGGTACTAAACAACAGTCG
>NC_050179.1:21376284-21396284 GCF_008315115.2 Sander lucioperca
ACTTGGACAGAAGGTCCTCGAAGGACTCGTCAACACTGTTATCTGGTTTAGAAACACTGTGAGCGGGTTTCCTGCCCGGGTTCCTCCCCGCCTGCTTCTCTGAACACACACACGTTAAAGAAAGTCACCTGCTCAGCACTTCCTCCGTTAAAGAGATAGATCACACACACACGTTAAAGAAAGTCACCTGCTCAGCACTTCCTCCGTTAACCTGATAGATCACACACACGGTAAAGAAAGTCACCTGCTCAGCACTTCCTCCGTTAAAGAGATAGATCACACACACGTTAAAGAAAGTCACCTGCTCAGCACTTCCTCCGTTAACCTGATAGATCACACACACGGTAAAGAAAGTCACCTGCTCAGCACTTCCTCCGTTAACCTGATAGATCAGATCCACCTTAGTGTCCACTCTGGGGAACATGTTGGGCTAACCCCCACACTGCTGCCATACCATCACTAACACACTGGACAGACAGACACACAGACAGAATACATACAGACACAAACACACACACAGCAGACAGACACCCCCCCCCCCCCCCCCGTACTTGGTTACATTCCACTGATAAGATGTCATCGTTTCATAAGTTTCATTTCCTGTCAAACACGTTCACAGCTGAGCAGAGAACATGTAGTCCATTATTATTATATTATTATTATTATTATATTATTATTATTATTATTATTATTATATTATTATTATTATTATTATTATTATTATTATTATTATTATTATTATTATTATCATGTAGTCCACCCAGGAAGCTGATAGCTTGGATGTAATTAAGCACTTTACTCAACTTTAAGACTTTCCTTTCCTAGCGGAAGTTAGCATGCAGCCCGGTAACCGTGTCTACAGTCTAGGGTCTACACGGTGGTATTAGCATAGTAACGGCTCCCAGGTTCAGTACGTGACATCAGGAAGATCTCTGCTGACCTGGAGGTTAATTTAATCACAGTAACTCCCTCATGGAGTCAATGAAAGGATACGTTTCCTCGAGGGAGAGTCCTTCGTGTTACCGTGACTCTCTGCGGGCCCGTAGCGACCGCCGGGGGGACCTCGGCTGTTTCCGCCGCCCCGGCCGCCTCGGCTCCATCCCCCGCGGCCACCGTTCGGCATGGCCCGGTGTCGGAACCGGCCCAGGGCGCCGTGGCTGCGCTCCCAGAAGCTGGTCCTCGGGTTCGGGGCTCCGTGGGGCCCGAGAAGCGGCAGCGGCGCGTTGGACGCGGCGGGAGGCCGTTCGGGCCCGCTCGGCCCGCACTGCTGCCGGTGGCTCAGGGGGAACGGCTCGTGCGCGTGAGGTCCGCGGTTGTACGGTGGCATCAAGTGTCTGAAGTCCGGCGGCGGGTGGCCCATGTGTGGCAGCATGTTGTGCGGGCGTTGGTGAGGTTTTCGAGACCGTTGAGAAGCGCCGCGGCCGCGGCCGCGGCCGCGAGCGGGCCTGCTCCCGTTACCATCCCCCCGCCGGAGCGGCACACTCTCCTCGGTTTCATCATCGCAGATCTCTCCGTCTTCCAGCTCGCGCTCCTCTCTGGGAGACCGGCTTTCCGTGTTTAAATCCATCTGGTACTAACGTCCAAACTAACGGCTGTCTGCCGGCTGTCAACTCATCGGACTGAAGCCGTTAAATTCATGTTTCACCGGACAAACAGTCGGTAATCGGTCCGCTCTGTCGGCTAGCTAAGACAGCTACTAGCGGCGTCTTCTCTGCTATGCTTCTCTGCTGACTGCTGCTCTCATCCAAGTCTCGCGATACAGAACGAGACTGGTGAGGCAGGAAGCTGTCCATATAAGGAGCAAGAAGAAGGAACCTTTTTTCTTCAATGCTTTCAAATACAAAAACATTTTATATCGCTTAACTTTTTATAAATAATTATAAGCAGCATAGAAATAAAATATAGGACATAACAAAATAAAATAAAACAATAGGAAAACAGTATGAAGACACAAACACTTTTACTACATTTGTTTTAAAGACAACAAAGCTTGAAGTAAACTTAAATAAACGACATTTTGGAATATGAAATTTACGAATATATTTACGAATATATAATATATATATATATATATATATATATATATATATATATGTATATATATATATATATATATATATATATATATATATATATATATGTATATATATATATAAAATGTACTTTAAGTATGAAAAATAAAAGTACTTTTATACTAATTAAATGAATTATATATATATATATATATATATATATATATATATATATTAGCTTCACAAATGTGAAAATTTGCTGATTAATTCATTTAATTAGTATAAAAGTACTTTTATTTTTCATACTTGAAGTACATTTTTGTGATTATACAAAGCAACAATAATAATAATAATAATGATAATAATGATAATAATAATAAAAACAATAATAATAATAATAATAATAATAATAATATGATAACAATAATAATAATGATAATAATAATAATAATAATATGATAACAATAATAATAATGATAATAATATTAAAATATGTTTTATGTAAAATATTAAAATATGTTATAATATAAACTGAAATATATAAATACTGCATGATGAACTGTAACTGTGTCTCTATTTACCAAATAATCATAACAGAATAGTGAAGACGTAGCGCGCATGCGTGCCAGAGCTCTCCACCGGAAGCTGACTTGTCAGTCTTGTTTTGGTGGTTGACAGGCGCGTGAGCTGCCGACGTCACCAGTAGAGGCAGCAGACGGCGACATGGCGGCGGACTCTGCTCTGAAGGTAAAACATCTCTAGCTAGACACTCTGTCGTGTTATTCATGTCATATTTAAACCGTGTCCGTCACCGGGTGTAACTTAACGCTGCGTCACCGCCACTCAGGCCGCCAACGGCTCAGCCGTTAGCTCTGGGAGCGGTTAGCTCGGCCGTTAGCCGCGGTGCTAGCTGTATTGTGACGTTGGCGACGCTATCAGGAGGAGGACACGTCACGAGCCCTGTCCTGTGGACTACACCCGTCTCATCATGTCTCAGACACGGCTGGATATGTCATAGTTTTAATACACGACGCGACCCGAGGCTCCTACACGTCACCACACCAGCTGCGGTAGCATTAGCATGTTGCTAACCAAGCTAGCCGTTCAACGGTTGTTGACACACTGGGCCCCTGACGTCACAGACCTGGCCAACGGCTGCCCGGTAGACTCCAGACGGGTTCCTGTATTCAGGGTTAAACCCGGGGATGGGAAGTAACTAAGTACTTCTTCTCCACTACTGTACTTCAGTCTAGATGTGGAGGTACTTTCTACTTCGCCACATTTCAGAGAGAAATATTCTACTTTAGTTACTCCACTACATTCATCTGTTACAGCTTTAGTTACTAGTTACTTTAGTTACTCCACTACATTCATCTGTTACAGCTTTAGTTACTCGTTACTTTAGTTACTCCACTACACTCATCTGTTACAGCTTTAGTTACTAGTTACTTTAGTTACTCCACTACATTCATGTTACAGCTTTAGTTACTAGTTACTTTAGTTACTCCACTACATTCACCTGTTACAGCTTTAGTTACTAGTTACTTTAGTTACTCCACTACATTTATCTGTTCCAGCTTTAGTTACTCGTTACTTTAGTTACTCCACTACATTCATCTGTTACAGCTTTAGTTACTAGTTACTTTAGTTACTCCACTACACTCATCTGTTACAGCTTTAGTTACTAGTTACTTTAGTTACTCCACTACATTCATGTTACAGCTTTAGTTACTAGTTACTTTAGTTACTCCACTACATTCACCTGTTACAGCTTTAGTTACTAGTTACTTTAGTTACTCCGCTACATTCTTCGACACACACACACACACAGTCAGACACACTAATCTATCACCGGTTATATTAGAAGGTAACTTCACCGTCTGTCCTACAGGTTATATTATTATATTATTACTATATATTAGAAGGTAACTTCACCGTCTGTCCTACAGGTGATCTTTGAACTTGAAGGAGTCTTCATCCATCCGAGCAGCGATGAAGACGGCATGGAGCCAGATTTACTGGTTTCAGGGACGCTGCGGCTCGTTGACAAGGTAGATCACTTCACCAGTCGTTGTCGTGTCTCTCTGGTGTTCATACCAAACTGATGTCTCAGCCGATGTACACCTCGCTGTCACGGGGACATTCCTTCCTCAGCTGTTGTATGACTCAGACACATGGCTTGTTCTGTCCACACCTCAAACATCTCCAGTTTACTGTCCCAGAGACAAGAAACTAGAAAACATTCACATTTAACACGCTGACATCACACAAGTTCACCTGTTTCATCAGAGAAAATGACCCAAACTGATGAATAATGATCAGAATAGTTGCAGATTAATTTAACAGTTGAGTGAAGGAACTAGAACATATATCAGTCCCTCCAGAAAAACGTGATTATATGATCTCATAATTTAATGCATAATCAGCCAAAGTCCGCATATTTATTTCGGGGGCCGCATTTTTTCAAATACGCTGCACTTTCACCGCATAAATTGCCGATTTCCGTGCAAAATATGCGGGGCTTGCATGATGTCATAATCCCCGCATTTTCGTTGCAAAAAAGTCCCATATATCTTAGCAGAAAGATGAAAAATGTTGCGTTTACTTCACACAAGAGCAGCCATTTTCCCCTGTTGCCATGGGAACGTTATGAAGTGACGTAATTACGCGACGTGAACATCATCGAAAAGCTGCAAACCCCGCGATGAAGCCACGATGAAACCACAGTTTTAAAAAGTTCCTGCAATTTCATCGCATAAAACTGCATAAATATCTCGCATATTCCATCACATTTTTTAAGAAAACGTGCCGCATAATCAAGGATTTTAGCCCAAAACAATCACAAAAAAACTCACATTTTTCTGGAAGGAATGACATTGGGGGCGTCTCTGATTTGATGTGTGTGTGTTTTGACTGTAACACTGTTGTGTCTCCTGCTGAACTGTCTTGATGAGATGTTGTCCCTCTAAATGCCAGGATGCTGAAGTCTTGGTGGAGTACAGACCTGTGGAGGACGCAGTCGACCCGTCCAACATGCTGTGTGCTGGAAAGGTGTGTCTTCCTGGTGTCTGGTTGACATTATAATCCAGGCTTGTTCCTGGCTCACAGCCACGCAGGACAGTAAGCACGATCGGTCCATGAACAGTGAAGGCAGAGAGTCTGTGTTACCTCTAGAGATGGTCTGATACTATGTTTTGCTTCCTGATACCGATCCTGATACCTGAACTTGCGTATCGGCCGATACCGAGTACTGATCCAATGCATAAACTCCAGTACTTCCCGATACCGATACCAGCGTTTTAGGCAGTATCAGAGCCGATACTGGTATCGGAACATTTCTAGTTACCTTATTTGACATGATGAGAGGGTGTAACAGTGACTGTAGTTATCTCAGAGAAGTAAGGATGTAACAGTGACTGTAGTTATCTCAGAGATGATGAGAGGGTGTAACAGTGACTGTAGTTATCTCAGAGATGATGAGAGGATGTAACAGTGACTGTAGTTATCTCAGAGATGATGAGAGGGTGTAACAGTGACTGTAGTTATCTCAGAGATGATGAGAGGGTGTAACAGTGACTGTAGTTATCTCAGAGATGATGAGAGGATGTAACAGTGACTGTAGTTATCTCAGAGATGATGAGAGGGTGTAACAGTGACTGTAGTTATCTCAGAGATGATGAGAGGATGTAACAGTGACTGTAGTTATCTCAGAGATGATGAGAGGATGTAACAGTGACTGTAGTTATCTCAGAGATGATGAGAGGGTGTAACAGTGACTGTGTGTTTCCCATCAGGACTCCAGCTCAGTCATGGAGTGGGACCAGTGTTCGGGGGAGAAGTCCAAGTCTCTGATAGAGACACAGCAGAGCTACGAGACAGAGTGGGACATGATCAATGCTGTGTCCTTCAAGAAGAAAACCTTCACCAACGGAGACGGTAAGCTGTCATCCACTTCAAATACCTGCAAACTAGGTGTTAGGATAATTATTTATCAAATAATGGACTAAATGCAGCAAGTAGAGTCAGTATACAGCACTCCAGCATCAGTACAGGAAGTGACTGAAGATTGTTCACAACAGTGTCTTTTTAAAGGAGTTGGGAGTCAAGTTAGTTATTCGGTTCATGTATCAGTAGCTTTCTTCTGATCTCGGGTCAGGCCCGGCGTCTCCTCCACATTATGGTCTCTGCCCTCAGGGATGCATCCTGTGCTCTCTGCAAGGTCACTCAGCTTCCAGGATTAGCACACGACAGACAGAAGTACTGGAACAGCAGTTTGGATGCAAATGGTTTAATAAAGAAACTGAAGCTAAACCGTTCTAAGCATAATTATTGTAACACTAGGCAGTGTTTCCTCTATGTTGATTTGGCATGGCAAAAGTTATACCACCACGTAATCAGAAATAGGGCTGTCCAAAAAAATGTAGTCGCGGTTGCCTTTTAAGGCCCTGACCCACCAACCAGAAGGTGGCCATCGGCAGTAAAGCCAGTCAGACTGATCAGTCGGGTCCCCGAGGTCCAAAAAGTTCCTCAGAACACACTGAGGAGACGCCGACTTGAGCGTACGCTCTGCACGTGCGCGAAATGTAATACGTCTCCATAGCAGCAGGCGGCGCTGCTCTGTATTGTTTCCATTAACAGTCTGATTGTTTCCCAGAAAATGAGAACCGGCAGCTGATTGGACGAACACATCACGTGGGTCTGGTTTCTCCAGAAATTCACAGCCAGACTGTCATGGCGACTCGTTCAGAATACGATCTCATATTGGACTAAAATAGTTCACCGGAACGTGTTTCTGAAAACATTTGAAGAGAGAAATAGGCCGTGCAGTTGCTGAATCTGTCTTCATTTCACTGTCCTGTCTCCGACTGTCCTGTCTCCAACTGTCCTGTCTCCGACTGAACATGTCTCCGACTGAACATGTCTCTGACTGAACATGTCTCTGACTGTCCTGTCTCCGACTGAACATGTCTCTGACTGAACATGTCTCTGACTGAACATGTCTCTGACTGTCCTGTCTCCGACTGAACATGTCTCTGACTGAACATGTCTCCAACTGCCCTGTCTCTGACTGCCCTGTCTCTGACTGAACATGTCTCCGACTGTCCTGTCTCTGACTGAACATGTCTCTGACTGAACATGTCTCCGACTGTCCTGTCTCCGACTGAACATGTCTCTGACTGAACATGTCTCTGACTGTCCTGTCTCCGACTGAACATGTCTCTGACTGAACATGTCTCCAACTGCCCTGTCTCTGACTGTCCTGTCTCCGACTGAACATGTCTCTGACTGAACATGTCTCCAACTGCCCTGTCTCTGACTGCCCTGTCTCTGACTGAACATGTCTCCGACTGTCCTGTCTCTGACTGTCCTGTCCTGTCTCTGACTGAACATGTCTCTGACTGTCCTGTCTCTGACTGCCCTGTCTCCGACTGAACATGTCTCTGACTGTCCTGTCCTGTCTCTGACTGAACATGTCTCTGACTGTCCTGTCTCTGACTGTCCTGTCTCCGACTGAACATGTCTCTGACTGTCCTGTCCTGTCTCTGACTGAACATGTCTCTGACTGTCCTGTCTCCGACTGAACATGTCTCTGACTGTCCTGTCCTGTCTCCGACTGAACATGTCTCTGACTGTCCTGTCCTGTCTCTGACTGAACATGTCTCTGACTGAACATGTCTCTGACTGAACATGTCTCCAACTGCCCTGTCTCCGACTGAACATGTCTCCGACTGAACATGTCTCTGACTGCCCTGTCTCTGACTGAACATGTCTCTGACTGTCCTGTCTCTGACTGTCCTGTCTCTGACTGAACATGTCTCTGACTGTCCTGTCTCTGACTGCCCTGTCTCTGACTGTCCTGTCTCTGACTGAACATGTCTCTGACTGTCCTGTCTCTGACTGCCCTGTCTCTGACTGTCCTGTCTCTGACTGAACATGTCTCTGACTGTCCTGTCTCTGACTGTCCTGTCTCTGACTGAACATGTCTCTGACTGAACATGTCTCTGACTGTCCTGTCTCCGACTGTCCTGTCTCTGACTGTCCTCTCTCCGACTGTCCTGTCTCCGACTGTCCTCTCTCCGACTGCCCTGTCTCCGACTGCCCTGTCTCCGACTGCCCTGTCTCCGACTGTCCTCTCTCCGACTGCCCTGTCTCCGACTGCCCTGTCTCCGACTGTCCTGTCTCTGACTGTCCTGTCTCTGACTGCCCTGTCTCTGACTGTCCTGTCTCTGACTGTCCTGTCTCTGACTGTCCTGTCTCCGACTGAGCATGTCAGGTCGGTCCAAATGAAGGCCGACGGCGCCTCCAACGGCCGACGGCACGAACACACTGACCAGACTCGAATCACCGACCTCGCCAGACTGTCAGACGGCTGATTATGGGGCTGGTGTGTCTTCTCTCTTAAATGACCCTGCCGACATAATGCTACTGCCCTGCCCCCACTGCTAAAACCATCCTGAAGGAACCACTGCTAGGGCTGCCCAGTTATCCCAATATGGACTAGTAGGTTAGGCCCATTATTTATTAAGACTAAATATGTGTCAAACCATTCTGGATCAGGTTTGGAGCTGCAGAGACTACAGACTTAAGAAAAGACCTTTGGTCAGATCCTCACATAAATCACACTATAATCATTTACATTGTGTTCAATATAAATTGAAAATATATATAATAAAAAAGAAAATATGTCCCATTTACTTTAAATGTAGCTTTGTTTTAATACGTCCTGCTACTTTAAACACCGTGATCTCTAGAGAAACCGTTTCTGGGTTTTGACCACGTTGGTTACAGGAAGCTGGACCCCATGTTCCTCATGTCTCTGTGTCTGAGTGACTGATGGGAACAGCAACGCTGCAGCCGTGACTTCAGATTTAGACACACACATAGGAACCAAAGTTCCCCTTTAATTTGTGTTAGTTACTACTGTGGGCGCCGACCGACTGGTTCTTATTATAACACTGACTGACTACCTCATGGAAAGAACCCTACAGGTTTTCTTAGGGATGCACCGATCCGGCTTTTCCAGTCCCGACACCGACACCGATGCCTGGGCTTGGTGTATCTGTCGATACCCGATACCGTAATAATTCACTGTATACCTTCACCTTATACCTTCCTTCACCATGTGGACAACATGGCATCATGACTTTGTGTAAACATACACGCCACTTTCCTAAAGCCAAGTGGCGTGTTATCTCTACGCCTTTTGAGCCTTTTTGAGCTGTCCACGTGTACGTCTACGCTGAATACAGCGGACGTAAACATGCACGTGCTGTGCTATCGCGAGAACGTCACACACCTGTAAAAAGAACATTGGGGAAGGCTTTAGTAACACTAAAAAATTACAAAAACGTGTGACACACAATGTGGATGAGTCAACTCTCGCGTGATTTCAGGACGAGACTTGGGGGAAGTTGAATCTTAAACCGGTTTCTGGGTTGAAGGACAGGTTTCCTCGAAGCAGTGTGCACCGTGGTTTGAGTTTAAATAACGGTTGTGTTGTGTGTTGTTGGGCTGAACCTACCTATTGATGTCAGGATGTTCTGTGTCAGGCTCTCTGAACCACGGCCACGAGAGGAGCCGCTGGGCCTTCTCCGTCAGCGTGGGGGACCTGCGCTCCGTCACGGTGAAGGTGGAGGGGTGGAGCTTCCTGCTCCTCAAACTGAAGGACTGCCGCTCCTCGCTACCCGCGCTGCACTTCCACCAGGGTGGCAGCACCGACTTCCTGGACAGCCTGAGGAGGGTCGCTCTGCTCAGCCCGTGAGTTTGTGTGTGTGTGTGTGTGTGTGTGTGTGTGTGTGTGTGTGTGTGTGTGTGTGTGTGTGTGTGTGTGTGTGTCCTGTTACATTATTCAGGACAGTGTGTGTCTGTCTCAGTGCACAGAGCTGTTATTAAAGATCATATCGAAGCCTTTCATAATAACAGCGTCTGGATTTAGTGCCAGATATAACAGCGGTGTGACGTCCTGCTCTCTGTCTGTCCCCTGATTGGCTGCGTCGTCTTTTATCAGATGCAGTGGAAGTCTGCAGAGACCCATAGAAAGGTTGACTAACGTAACGTTTGAAGTAACCAGGCCTCTGAGTCAGCAATCCCAATAACAAACTAACAATGAAGGGAAATGAAAGTCTGATTATCAAAGTTTTAAGAAACGTGGAACAAGCCAGCAGTGAGAGTATAAACCCGCCAGAAGCCTCTGAAGTCTGTGTGTGTGTGTGTGTGTGTGTGTGTGTGTGTGTGTGTGTGTGTGTGTGTGTGTGTGTGTGTGTTTTCAGATCTCCTGATGATGAAACCTGTCTGCTGGTCAGTTCTCCAAACAGAGCTCTGTCTCAGTCCTTTGAGAACCTTCTGGATGACAACAACTTTGGACTCGTTAATGTAAGAAGCTAAATCACTCTGAAAGTCATACATGACCCCAATCAAAATCACAATATTGTCTAAATCAAAGTGTGATATCAGTGTAAGCGTGGTCAGTGCTGTGTGTTTGATGTTAAGAGAAGAGTGTGTTTCCAGCAGAAGTTCAGGAAGGACCCGTACGTCACCACGCTGGGCGGCTTCTCCAAAGTCACCAACTACATCTTTGATGCTTTCCGGGGGACGGAGGAGCAGCACCAGCGCCCCCCGGAGGAGGTGGCCGACCTGCTGACTGAAGTCATCCCGGGACTGGAGATCAACCAGCAGGAAGAGCCCGGCTTTGAGGTTATCACCAGGGTGAGACCCAACAGCACCCCACCATTAGTATTATTATTAGTATTATTTTTAGTATTAGAGATGCACCGATTACAACTTTCTAGGCCGATTCCGATTTCTGATTTCTTTGAGTTAGGCCAGCCGATACCGATTTTAGCCGATTCCGATTTCATTTTTTCTAACCACTTTACAGCACACACACATCTTTTCACTTCCAATATCAACTAAAGAAATGTGATTTAGGTTTTTGGTGTCGTCCCTCCACGCCCTACTTTCTCCTTGCAGGTGTTGCATATTGCAAACTTGTTATCTTCTGCACACACGCTGAAGAATTCCCAAACAGCTGACATGTTGCAGGTTAATTCACCAGGTTCCTACATGTGGAGAATAGCGCCGACACGCGGCGGAGAAGTTGAGAGAAAGGAGAAAGAGAGCGTGCTGTGGCGTCCGTGCTGTGGCGTCCGTGTTGTGGCGTCCGTGCTGTGGCGTCCGTGCTGTGGCGTCCGTGCTGTGGAGTCCGTGTGTGCGTGCGTCCTTGAGAACTGTAACTGGTATAACTTATGTTGTCAGTTAATTGGAGCGTTGACCAGCATGACATCACCATATGTCAGACTGACCTGCCGGTCACCGGTCATGGCCGAGCACGTGAAAACCGGCCAATTCTGGTCACCGGCCGATCTATCGGTGCATCTCTAGTTATTATTATTATTAGAATTATTACTGGCTTCCAGTCTGTCTGTCTGTCTCTCTCTCCGTCTATGTGTCTGTCTGTCTCTTTCTGTCTGTCTGTCTATCTCTCTGTCTGTCTGTCTCTCTCTCTCTCTGTCTCTCTCTCCGTCTGTCTGTCTGTCTCTCTCTCCGTCTGTCTGTCTGTCTCTCTCTGTCTGTCTGTCTCTCTCTCCGTCTGTCTGTCTGTCTCTCTCTGTCTGTCTGTCTCTTTCTTTCTGTCTGTCTCTCTCTCTCTGTCTGTCTGTGTGTTTGTCTGTCTGTGTCTCTCTCTGTCTGTTCATCTCTCACTCTCTGTGTCTCTGTCTCTCTCTTACCTGTCTCTCTGTCTGTCTGTGTCTCTGTCTGTCTCTCTTACCTGTCTGTCTCTCTTACCTGTCTGTCTCTCTTACCTGTCTCTCTGCCTGTCTGTGTCTCTGTCTGTCTCTCTTACCTGTCTGTCTGTCTCTCTTACCTGTCTGTCTCTCTGTCTGTCTGTGTCTCTTACCTGTCTGTCTGTGTCTGTCTGTCTCTCTTACCTGTGTCTCTGTCTGTCTGTCTCTCTCTTACCTGTCTCTCTGTCTGTCTGTCTGTCTGTGTCTGTCTGTCTTACCTGTCTGTCTGTCTGTCTGTCTCTCTTACCTGTCTCTCTGTCTGTCTGTGTCTCTGTCTGTTTGTCTCTCTTACCTGTCTCTGTCTGTCTGTCTGTCTCTCTTACCTGTCTCTGTCTGTGTCTCTTACCTGTCTGTCTCTCTTACCTGTCTGTCTGTCTCTCTTGTTTGTCTGTCTGTCTGTCTGTCTCTCTGTCTGTCTGTCTGTCTGTCTCTCTTACCTGTCTGTCTGTCTGTCTGTCTGTCTGTCTGTGTCTCTTACCTGTCTGTCTGTCTGTCTGTCTGTGTCTCTTACCTGTCTGTCTGTCTTACCTGTCTGTCTGTCTGTGTCTCTTACCTGTCTGTCTGTCCCCCTCCCTCTCAGATGGACCTGGGCCCGAGGCCGGAGGTATCCAGGCGGCCCCCCCTGTCAGCAGAGGACTGGACCAAACACCAGGATCCAGAGGGGAGGATGCTCAGCATTTCCAAGCTCAAACACCTCATCTTCAAAGGGGTCAGTGGGCTTCATAGTCTCAGTCCTCCATAGTCTCAGTCCTTTTCTCCATAGTCTCAGTCCTCCATAGTCTCAGTCCTCCATAGTCTCAGTCCTTTTCTCCATAGTCTCAGTCCTCCATAGTCTCAGTCCTCCATAGTCTCAGTCCTTTTCTCCATAGTCTCAGTCCTCCATAGTCTCAGTCCTCCATAGTCTCAGTCCTTCTCTTCATAGTCTCAGTCCTTCTCTTCATAGTCTCAGTCCTCCATAGTCTCAGTCCTTCTCTTCATAGTCTCAGTCCTTCTCTTCATAGTCTCAGTCCTCCATAGTCTCAGTCCTTCTCTTCATAGTCTCAGTCCTCCATAGTCTCAGTCCTTTTCTCCATAGTCTCAGTCCTCCATAGTCTCAGTCCTTTTCTCCATAGTCTCAGTCCTCCATAGTCTCAGTCCTTCTCTTCATAGTCTCAGTCCTCCATAGTCTCAGTCCTCCATAGTCTCAGTCCTTCTCTTCATAGTCTCAGTCCTTCTCTTCATAGTCTCAGTCCTCCATAGTCTCAGTCCTTCTCTTCATAGTCTCAGTCCTTCTCTTCATAGTCTCAGTCCTCCATAGTCTCAGTCCTTCTCTTCATAGTCTCAGTCCTCCATAGTCTCAGTCCTTCTCTCCATAGTCTCAGTCCTTCTCTCCATAGTCTCAGTCCTTCTCTTCATAGTCTCAGTCCTTTTCTCCATAGTCTCAGTCCTCCATAGTCTCAGTCCTTCTCTTCATAGTCTCAGTCCTCCATAGTCTCAGTCCTTCTCTCCATAGTCTCAGTCCTTCTCTTCATAGTCTCAGTCCTTTTCTCCATAGTCTCAGTCCTCCATAGTCTCAGTCCTTCTCTTCATAGTCTCAGTCCTCCATAGTCTCAGTCCTTCTCTCCATAGTCTCAGTCCTTCTCTTCATAGTCTCAGTCCTTCTCTCCATAGTCTCAGTCCTTCTCTTCATAGTCTCAGCCCTTCTCTTCATAGTCTCAGTCCTTCTCTCCATAGTCTCAGTCCTCCATAGTCTCAGTCCTTCTCTTCATAGTCTCAGTCCTCCATAGTCTCAGTCCTTCTCTCCATAGTCTCAGTCCTTCTCTTCATAGTCTGTCCTTCTCTCCATAGTCTCAGTCCTTCTCTCCATAGTCTCAGTCCTCCATAGTCTCAGTCCTTCTCTCCATAGTCTCAGTCCTTCTCTTCATAGTCTCAGTCCTTCTCTCCATAGTCTCAGTCCTTCTCTTCATAGTCTCAGTCCTCCATAGTCTCAGTCCTTCTCTCCATAGTCTCAGTCCTCCATAGTCTCAGTCCTTCTCTTCATAGTCTCAGTCCTTCTCTTCATAGTCTCAGTCCTTCTCTCCATAGTCTCAGTCCTCCATAGTCTCAGTCCTTCTCTCCATAGTCTCAGTCCTTCTCTTCATAGTCTCAGTCCTTCTCTCCATAGTCTCAGTCCTTCTCTTCATAGTCTCAGTCCTCCATAGTCTCAGTCCTTCTCTCCATAGTCTCAGTCCTCCATAGTCTCAGTCCTTCTCTTCATAGTCTCAGTCCTCCATAGTCTCAGTCCTTCTCTCCATAGTCTCAGTCCTTCTCTTCATAGTCTCAGTCCTCCATAGTCTCAGTCCTTCTCTCCATAGTCTCAGTCCTCCATAGTCTCAGTCCTTCTCTCCATAGTCTCAGTCCTCCATAGTCTCAGTC
This sequence comes from Sander lucioperca, assembly GCF_008315115.2. NCBI lineage: Eukaryota > Metazoa > Chordata > Actinopteri > Perciformes > Percidae > Sander > Sander lucioperca. Next base: position 21,390,476 of record NC_050179.1, read on the forward strand.
CTTCTCTCCATATCTCAGCCCTTCTCTTCATAGTCTCAGTCCTTCTCTCCATAGTCTCAGTCCTCCATAGTCTCAGTCCTTCTCTTCATAGTCTCAGTCCTCCATAGTCTCAGTCCTTCTCTTCATAGTCTCAGCCCTTCTCTTCATAGTCTCAGTCCTTCTCTTCATAGTCTCAGCCCTTCTCTTCATAGTCTCAGTCCTCCATAGTCTCAGTCCTTCTCTTCATAGTCTCAGTCCTTCTCTCCATAGTCTCAGTCCTTCTCTTCATAGTCTCAGCCCTTCTCTTCATAGTCTCAGTCCTTCTCTCCATAGTCTCAGTCCTCCATAGTCTCAGTCCTTCTCTTCATAGTCTCAGTCCTTCTCTCCATAGTCTCAGTCCTTCTCTCCATAGTCTCAGTCCTTCTCTCCATAGTCTCAGTCCTTCTCTTCATAGTCTCAGTCCTTCTCTCCATAGTCTCAGTCCTTCTCTCCATAGTCTCAGTCCTCCATAGTCTCAGTCCTTCTCTTCATAGTCTCAGCCCTTCTCTTCATAGTCTCAGTCCTTCTCTCCATAGTCTCAGTCCTCCATAGTCTCAGTCCTTCTCTTCATAGTCTCAGTCCTCCATAGTCTCAGTCCTTCTCTCCATAGTCTCAGTCCTTCTCTTCATAGTCTCAGTCCTTCTCTTCATAGTCTCAGTCCTTCTCTTCATAGTCTCAGTCCTCCATAGTCTCAGTCCTTCTCTTCATAGTCTCAGTCCTCCATAGTCTCAGTCCTTCTCTCCATAGTCTCAGTCCTTCTCTTCATAGTCTCAGTCCTTCTCTTCATAGTCTCAGTCCTTCTCTCCATAGTCTCAGTCCTCCATAGTCTCAGTCCTTCTCTTCATAGTCTCAGTCCTCCATAGTCTCAGTCCTTCTCTCCATAGTCTCAGTCCTTCTCTTCATAGTCTCAGTCCTTCTCTCCATAGTCTCAGTCCTCCATAGTCTCAGTCCTTCTCTTCATAGTCTCAGTCCTTCTCTCCATAGTCTCAGTCCTTCTCTTCATAGTCTCAGCCCTTCTCTTCATAGTCTCAGTCCTTCTCTCCATAGTCTCAGTCCTCCATAGTCTCAGTCCTTCTCTTCATAGTCTCAGTCCTCCATAGTCTCAGTCCTTCTCTCCATAGTCTCAGTCCTTCTCTTCATAGTCTCAGTCCTTCTCTCCATAGTCTCAGTCCTTCTCTCCATAGTCTCAGTCCTCCATAGTCTCAGTCCTTCTCTCCATAGTCTCAGTCCTTCTCTCCATAGTCTCAGTCCTCCATAGTCTCAGTCCTTCTCTCCATAGTCTCAGCCCTTCTCTTCATAGTCTCAGTCCTTCTCTTCATAGTCTCAGTCCTTCTCTTCATAGTCTCAGTCCTTCTCTTCATAGTCTCAGTCCTCCATAGTCTCAGTCCTTCTCTCCATAGTCTCAGCCCTTCTCTTCATAGTCTCAGTCCTTCTCTTCATAGTCTCAGTCCTTCTCTTCATAGTCTCAGTCCTTCTCTCCATAGTCTCAGCCCTTCTCTTCATAGTCTCAGTCCTTCTCTTCATAGTCTCAGTCCTTCTCTTCATAGTCTCAGTCCTTCTCTCCATAGTCTCAGTCCTCCATAGTCTCAGTCCTTCTCTTCATAGTCTCAGTCCTCCATAGTCTCAGTCCTTCTCTCCATATCTCAGCCCTTCTCTTCATAGTCTCAGTCCTTTTCTCCATAGTCTCAGTCCTCCATAGTCTCAGTCCTCCATAGTCTCAGTCCTTTTCTCCATAGTCTCAGTCCTCCATAGTCTCAGTCCTCCATAGTCTCAGTCCTTTTCTCCATAGTCTCAGTCCTCCATAGTCTCAGTCCTCCATAGTCTCAGTCCTTCTCTTCATAGTCTCAGTCCTTCTCTCCATAGTCTCAGTCCTTCTCTTCATAGTCTCAGTCCTCCATAGTCTCAGTCCTTCTCTTCATAGTCTCAGTCCTTCTCTTCATAGTCTCAGTCCTCCATAGTCTCAGTCCTTCTCTTCATAGTCTCAGTCCTCCATAGTCTCAGTCCTTTTCTCCATAGTCTCAGTCCTCCATAGTCTCAGTCCTTTTCTCCATAGTCTCAGTCCTCCATAGTCTCAGTCCTTCTCTTCATAGTCTCAGTCCTCCATAGTCTCAGTCCTTCTCTCCATAGTCTCAGTCCTTCTCTTCATAGTCTCAGTCCTTTTCTCCATAGTCTCATTCCTTCTCTTCATAGTCTCAGTCCTCCATAGTCTCAGTCCTTTTCTCCATAGTCTCAGTCCTCCATAGTCTCAGTCCTTCTCTTCATAGTCTCAGTCCTCCATAGTCTCAGTCCTTCTCTCCATAGTCTCAGTCCTTCTCTTCATAGTCTCAGTCCTTCTCTCCATAGTCTCAGTCCTTCTCTTCATAGTCTCAGCCCTTCTCTTCATAGTCTCAGTCCTTCTCTCCATAGTCTCAGTCCTCCATAGTCTCAGTCCTTCTCTTCATAGTCTCAGTCCTCCATAGTCTCAGTCCTTCTCTCCATAGTCTCAGTCCTTCTCTTCATAGTCTGTCCTTCTCTCCATAGTCTCAGTCCTTCTCTCCATAGTCTCAGTCCTCCATAGTCTCAGTCCTTCTCTCCATAGTCTCAGTCCTTCTCTTCATAGTCTCAGTCCTTCTCTCCATAGTCTCAGTCCTTCTCTTCATAGTCTCAGTCCTCCATAGTCTCAGTCCTTCTCTCCATAGTCTCAGTCCTCCATAGTCTCAGTCCTTCTCTTCATAGTCTCAGTCCTTCTCTTCATAGTCTCAGTCCTTCTCTCCATAGTCTCAGTCCTCCATAGTCTCAGTCCTTCTCTCCATAGTCTCAGTCCTTCTCTTCATAGTCTCAGTCCTTCTCTCCATAGTCTCAGTCCTTCTCTTCATAGTCTCAGTCCTCCATAGTCTCAGTCCTTCTCTCCATAGTCTCAGTCCTCCATAGTCTCAGTCCTTCTCTTCATAGTCTCAGTCCTCCGTAGTCTCAGTCCTTCTCTCCATAGTTTCAGTCCTTCTCTTCATAGTCTCAGTCCTTCTCTTCATAGTCTCAGTCCTCCATAGTCTCAGTCCTTCTCTCCATAGTCTCAGTCCTCCATAGTCTCAGTCCTTCTCTCCATAGTCTCAGTCCTCCATAGTCTCAGTCCTTCTCTCCATAGTCTCAGTCCTCCATAGTCTCAGTCCTTCTCTCCATATCTCAGCCCTTCTCTTCATAGTCTCAGTCCTTCTCTCCATAGTCTCAGTCCTCCATAGTCTCAGTCCTTCTCTTCATAGTCTCAGTCCTCCATAGTCTCAGTCCTTCTCTTCATAGTCTCAGCCCTTCTCTTCATAGTCTCAGTCCTTCTCTTCATAGTCTCAGCCCTTCTCTTCATAGTCTCAGTCCTCCATAGTCTCAGTCCTTCTCTTCATAGTCTCAGCCCTTCTCTTCATAGTCTCAGTCCTTCTCTCCATAGTCTCAGTCCTCCATAGTCTCAGTCCTTCTCTTCATAGTCTCAGTCCTCCATAGTCTCAGTCCTTCTCTCCATAGTCTCAGTCCTTCTCTCCATAGTCTCAGTCCTTCTCTTCATAGTCTCAGTCCTTCTCTCCATAGTCTCAGTCCTTCTCTTCATAGTCTCAGCCCTTCTCTTCATAGTCTCAGTCCTTCTCTCCATAGTCTCAGTCCTCCATAGTCTCAGTCCTTCTCTTCATAGTCTCAGTCCTCCATAGTCTCAGTCCTTCTCTCCATAGTCTCAGTCCTTCTCTTCATAGTCTCAGTCCTTCTCTTCATAGTCTCAGTCCTTCTCTTCATAGTCTCAGTCCTCCATAGTCTCAGTCCTTCTCTTCATAGTCTCAGTCCTCCATAGTCTCAGTCCTTCTCTCCATAGTCTCAGTCCTTCTCTTCATAGTCTCAGTCCTTCTCTTCATAGTCTCAGTCCTTCTCTCCATAGTCTCAGTCCTCCATAGTCTCAGTCCTTCTCTTCATAGTCTCAGTCCTCCATAGTCTCAGTCCTTCTCTCCATAGTCTCAGTCCTTCTCTTCATAGTCTCAGTCCTTCTCTCCATAGTCTCAGTCCTTCTCTCCATAGTCTCAGTCCTCCATAGTCTCAGTCCTTCTCTCCATAGTCTCAGTCCTTCTCTCCATAGTCTCAGTCCTCCATAGTCTCAGTCCTTCTCTCCATAGTCTCAGCCCTTCTCTTCATAGTCTCAGTCCTTCTCTTCATAGTCTCAGTCCTTCTCTTCATAGTCTCAGTCCTTCTCTTCATAGTCTCAGTCCTCCATAGTCTCAGTCCTTCTCTCCATAGTCTCAGCCCTTCTCTTCATAGTCTCAGTCCTTCTCTTCATAGTCTCAGTCCTTCTCTTCATAGTCTCAGTCCTTCTCTCCATAGTCTCAGCCCTTCTCTTCATAGTCTCAGTCCTTCTCTTCATAGTCTCAGTCCTTCTCTTCATAGTCTCAGTCCTTCTCTTCATAGTCTCAGTCCTTCTCTCCATAGTCTCAGTCCTTCTCTTCATAGTCTCAGTCCTCCATAGTCTCAGTCCTTCTCTCCATATCTCAGCCCTTCTCTTCATAGTCTCAGTCCTTTTCTCCATAGTCTCAGTCCTCCATAGTCTCAGTCCTTCTCTTCATAGTCTCAGCCCTCCATAGTCTCAGTCCTTCTCTCCATAGTCTCAGTCCTCCATAGTCTCAGTCCTTCTCTCCATAGTCTCAGTCCTCCATAGTCTCAGTCCTTCTCTCCATAGTCTCAGTCCTCCATAGTCTCAGTCCTTCTCTTCATAGTCTCAGTCCTTCTCTTCATAGTCTCAGTCCTTCTCTTCATAGTCTCAGCCCTCCATAGTCTCAGTCCTTCTCTCCATAGTCTCAGTCCTCCATAGTCTCAGTCCTTCTCTCCATAGTCTCAGTCCTCCATAGTCTCAGTCCTTCTCTTCATAGTCTCAGTCCTTCTCTTCATAGTCTCAGTCCTTCTCTCCATAGTCTCAGTCCTCCATAGTCTCAGTCCTTCTCTTCATAGTCTCAGTCCTTCTCTCCATAGTCTCAGTCCTTCTCTCCATAGTCTCAGTCCTCCATAGTCTGTCCTTCTCTCCATAGTCTCAGTACTCCTCTCCTTTCTCTAACCCTCTACATCCTTTATCTGATTAAAAATTATTCAGCAACAGCCACATTATCATCAGCCTATCACCTGTCTTATAGTCTCACTAAATCACATTATCATTGTCTCTGTCTCATCATGTCTGTCTCTGTCACATTGTTTCTGTCTCATTGTCTCCTCCCCTGCAGGGACTCTGTCACGCGGTGAGGAAGGAAGCCTGGAAGTTCCTGCTGGGATATTTCCCGTGGGACAGCACGCTGGAGGAGAGGAAAGTCCTCCAGAGAGACAAAACGTAAGTTCATCAGTCAGCAGAAATCAGTGACTGATTGTTGAGATGACGTCAGCTCACAGCTTCTCCAATCAGCAGTCTTTGTTTTATAATACATGTCACATCTTTGGACTGGAAGACGTCCCTCTGACATCTCTATAGAAGACTATAGAAACTAATTATGACTTATTCAAAGAGTTCCAGCCTTGCTTGGAGATGTTTAAATACTCTAGTAAGTTAATGTCTGTGTATGTATATGTGTATATATATATATATATATATATAAATGAGAGAGAGAGATGAGTACTACAGTATCTGTGTATTTCTGTAGAGATGAGTACTAGTACTACAGTAATATCTGTGTATTTCTGTAGAGATGAGTACTTCAGGATGAAGCTGCAGTGGAAGTCAGTCAGCGAGGAGCAGGAGAGGAGGAATTCCAGACTGAGAGACTACAGGAGTCTGATAGGTGGGTCCCCCATTAACTCCAGACTGAGA